>NC_138771.1:176717966-176887966 GCF_965119305.1 Pelophylax lessonae
ATGGGGTGGTGAGGATGAAGAAAAGGTACCAATTGGAGGCTAAAAGGGGGAAACCTGTGTATAAAACAGGTAAAAAACCAGAGCACCCAGGATAAAACAATAACCCCCACTTGCAGAAGTAGGGGGCACACCTTTATGTAGGCTATTTAGCAGGCCTACATAGAAGACCTCTGGATTTAAGATCTGCAATTTAAGTGGAAGGTAGGCTCTGACAGCCAAAGATGTACTAACGCTGTAGTAGTTGAAGCTGTAGTAGTTCGAAAAGAGCCTTGATTTAGAACAGTAGGCTGATACTCTAAATGGAGGGTAGTGTGTGCTGGTTCAGTTCAGTTAGAAACAACCCCATGTTAATCTGAATCATCTGCAGGTGGCTCAAAAATAGCCTCCAGACTGTAAGGACTCTAAATTAGAATAAGAGATGATAGAGCTCCAGGTGGGTCAGAGCTAGACTCTGCTAGGAATGGTGCCAGAGCGCGCTAAAACCCTCTGTGAGCAGATTGTGCCATTTACTGGGCACAAACCAACAAAAAGTGCAAAGCATATATAGGAGGTCTCTGGCTCACCTGATAAAGCTGAAGACTCAGATGAAGACAACCCTAAAATAATAAAGGGCCCAGGATCTAAACTGCAGGCTTCAGCTCCTTCTGGAGATATCAATCAATCAATCAATCAATATATATATATATAGCCACTCAACCTTCCCTAAATTTCAGTTCAGAGTCCCACACTAATGAAAAAATAATTTTGTTGTATGGACTGCCTTGGACTGGAAAATACTCCACAAATTCTCTTATCCACAAATTTCCATTGAAATATGTAACGACAACAAAATTTAAAAGAGAAAAGCTCCAGAGGTTTATAAGGCAGGCCTGCATATATTTACTATGAGCATGATGTTCTGTTTGCAGCAGATAGTCATATCACAGATATTGTTTAATATACCATGGTAATTGGTTTTTGAATATAAAACAGGCCTTCTAAAAGAGAAAAGCTCCAGAGGTTTAAATTTGTTGTTTGCTATATTTTTTGATAGTTCTTTGTGGATAAAATATTTTTTTTAGTCCATGGCAGTCCATAAAACAGGATTTTTTTTGTTAGTTTTGGGTCCTTCTGGAGAGTTTAAGTAAATGCCCCTAGAACCAGTAGGGTGGTATCACTCATTGCAGCCGGACTTTCATTTGTTGCAGTGGGACTGTCTTCAGTCCGTCCTTGAGAAGACATATTGTACCTCATAGTGGAAAACTAGACCCAAAGTGAGGCAAGGCCTCATATACTCATAGAACCAAGAAGCTGGTAGCTGATGAAAATTGCAGATGACCAGATGTGACCAAGTTACAATTGGCGGGCAATGGAAAGAGACCGGATAATCCATATAGAGCACTCCAGAGGCTAAACAAAAGCAAGATGGGGCTTCCTCTAGGCTGAATCATGCGAGGAAGTGTGTGGATCAAGCACTGTGTCACCTAACTTTCATCAGCCTTAATCCTTTCCATGGTAAAACCAGCAGTGAAGAACAATTTTAAACAGTGCTCAACTGTGCCACAGTGGTTTAGCCTGACTAACCTTGCAAACTTACTCCTTAAAGACGGGGTCACACCCGAGGCTGTGCCACAGCTCTGGACCTGGATAGCATTTTACACAGTACACAATGGTCTGGAAAGCACCACAATACACACATGAAGGTCACATTTCAGGGTAACCTGTTCACTATAATGACAGGTCACCAGAAGCTGTAACTATTCATGGCTCTCTGCACAGCCAGCAATTACCTGCAGTGATTGCTGCTGGATGCACACAAAGTGCGTCTAGCAGTGATTACCACAGTTAATCGTTGGCTGTGTGGAGAGAAGCGAATAGGTGTGGCTGCCGGTGAAATGTCCTTATAGTGAATGGGACTGGCAGCCGCACCAACAGCACCTGCTGAGAGCTGCAGGAGGACCTGCAGCTATATTTCGCACCTGGGCAAACTTGGCAGCCACAGCATCGCTCCAGACGTGCCTGGCTTGCCAATGTAGGCTGCTGCGACTGCTATGTTTGCATGGCATCGAAACATATGTGCATGGGCTGAGCTTGTCTGCGTAGGCCGCCGTGGCTGTTGAACTTGCATGTTAAACTCTCTGGGGCCAGATGCGGCCTGCGGGTTGGACACCCCTGATATAAATAAACATAAAAAAATAAGAATAAGGAGGCTGCTTATTTATAGTTACCTTTTATCAAATGAACTGAAAAAAGGTGTCCAACTTCCTAGGACACTAGCAATAAACGGAGGCATGACAATCAGAGATGGGGTTTTACGGGGGCTGGCTTTATTATTTTTTGTTTGCTTGTTTCCCAAACTCCTGTAGGCAGCAATATAACCTGGCTCTTTAAGAATTCATGAACGTTTGTACCTCAATGGATGATAAAGAAACAACTTTCCAGCGTGACAAAGGATTATTGATAAGTAACACGCATTAAAGTGGAACTACACTGCATCTGAGCACCACAAACCAAAAACACGGTTTATAATTTTTATTATTCAAAGCAAACTTCCCCCATCCATCTACATCTCCATGCTTTATTTTGTTGAGAAACCACTTTGAAAAACAACCCCCTAGCATTTCTGGCCGTGGGCAACTTGAATAAGGGCAGGTGATGCATGTAGCATTTACTTCCTGAAATCCATCTGCCTTTAGTTCAGGCATGCAGGCAGGAGGGTGTGCTTAGCTGAGAAAGCCCATCCTTCTCTCCTGAAGTCTCCTGGGATGTAATACATCATTTGCCTAGGCATGGAAACCAGGAAGTAACTGAAGAAATGTAAAAAAAAAAAAAAAAAGTTACAACAAGAAATATAATATAGTAATCAACTGGCAAATTCATTCACCTTTAGCGAGATCCCACCATCCACTTTATAGTTCCTTTTAACCACTTCAGAAATTTCCTTCTCAATGTTCTCCTGTGACGTACCCTTCACATCTATATAGTTGCAATCAGAGCTGGCATAATGGCAGGAAATTGCCTACAATTTTAAAACAAAGGTTCTGAACTGACTTACATTAGACAAACTCGTTTCACATAGAATAATAGTACACTTTAAGGCTTAAGTGCAGGCAAAATGAAAAACAGAAAAACTAGCACAGGGGACATAACTTGAAGTTAGTAGGATGAGGAGCAGGGCTGCCATCAGGGGGGGGGGGGACAGGCCATACACATGTAGGGGGCCCAGGGATTCTGAGGGGCCTGGCCATCCAGGCCCCAAACAACGAGATTGAGTTGTTGCTGTTGTAGTAACTAGCAATTGCTAAAGCAGAGCAGTCACAGAGTAAGCTGATGCAGCCGAAGGGATGTATCTTTGTTGGATTGGGCTCTTTGCTGAATATTTCAGGCCATCTCTTTGTTGGATTGGGATGTCTCTTTGTTGGATTGGATGTCTCTTTTCTGAATATTTGGGGCTGTATCTTTGCTGGATTGGATTCATTTTCATATATTAAGTTGTAAGAGTGTTAAAATAAAAAAAAGTGTGTGCACTGAAGGACTCGTGGGATGGACAGTGGGCGGATTTGGTGGGCCGGCCAGAAGGCGGGCCCTGGGGAATATTGGTTGTCGGGCCCGGAGGGGCCCAGGCCTTAAGCAGTGTAAGGGGCCCCAAAATTTCTGATGGCTGCCCTGATGAGGAGTTTGAGTAAATTGTGTGACATCCATGCTTATATGTCGCTAAGTAAATTAGTGATACGTGAAGAGACAAGGGGTGAACTTGGGGGAAGAGAGATAGTGTGGTATTGAAAGCTATGGGAGATTCAACTGGCCCAGGGAAGAGGTGTAGAGAGAAAAATGGAAGGGCCTAAGGACAGAGCCTTGGGGTAACCAAACAGTAATAGGAAGAGAAGCGTAGGAGATAAGAGTTATATGTGACTATAGAAACCAATACTACAGGGTCTATGAAAAAGATGTGATTTGTGAATGGGGGGGGGGCAGCGGACTTTTTAATCATCCTCTTCCTTTCACTAATGCTGTTTAATTTACAGAACCTATAGTATGGCTTCTATGAATTAAGCAGCTGGGCAGAGAGGGTAGGTAGTCTGGCACACTTGATGAGAGCCTGTGACAGCCCCTTACTTCTATTGATCCCCTCCGCACAGGACGATTACAGCAGCAGGGGTGGGAAGCATGGGCGGAGGAGGATATTACCTAAAAGAAGAAACATCACCACAAGGGACACATACTACTAACTGAAAGTTATGCCCCTTGTGCTGATTTTCTGTTCTTAATTCTGGCTGCATTAGACTTAAATAAAATCTCACTGCAGCAACAGCAATTTAAACAATTTTACCTTACTAATCTTTCCTAAGCATCCATCTCTTGTCTTTTTTGGTCAGCCTATTCGGCTGTCTTTGGGTTAAGTACTAGAGGTACATCCAAAAAAACAGAAACTTTAAATATACAGTGCATTCGGAAAGTATTCACAGTGCGTCTCTTTTTCTACATTGTATGTTATGTTACAGCCTTATTGCAAAATGCATTAAATTCATTATTTTCCTCAACATTCTACAAACAATACCCAATAATGACAACATGAAAGAACTTTTTTTGAAATCTTTGCAAATTTATTAAAAAAAAAAAAAAAAAATCACATGTACATAAGTATTCACAGCCTTCGCCATGACACTCAAAATTTAGCTCAGGTGCATCCTGTTTCCACTGATCATCCTTGAGATGTTTCTACAACCTTACTGGAGTCCACCTGTGATAAATGCAGTTGACTGGACATGATTTGAAAAAGCACACACCTGTCTATACAAGTTCCCACAGTTAGCAGTGCATGTCAGAGCACAAACTAAGCCATGAAGTCCAAGAAATTGTCTGTAGACCTCCGAGACAGAATTGTCTCGAGGCACAGATCTGGGGAAGGGTACAGAAACATTTCTGCAGTATTGAAGGTCCCAATGAGCACAGTAGACTCCATCATCCCTAAATGGAAGAAGTTTGGAACCACCAGGACTCTTCCTAGTGCTTAGTCAGGGAGGTGACCAAGAATCCGATGGTCACTCAGACAGAGCTCCAGCATTTCTCTTAAGAAAGAGGAGAACCTTCCAGAAGAATAACCATCTCTGCAGCACTCCACCAATCAGGCCTGTATGGTAGAGTAGCCAGACGGAAGCCACTCTCCAGTAAAAAGGCACATACCAGCACACCTGAAGTTTGCCAAAAAAGCACCTGAAGGACTCTCAGACCATGAGAAACAAAATTTTCCGGTCTGATGAAACAAAGATTGAACTCCTTGGCCTGAAAGGCAAGCGTCATACCTGGAGGAAACCTGGCACCGTTCATCCCCTGGCTAATATCATCCCTACAGTGAAGCATGATGGTGGCCGCATCATGCTGTGGGAATGTTTTTCAGCAGCAGGAACTGAGAAACTAGTCAGGATTGAGGGAAAAGATGAATGCAGCAATTTACAGAGACATCCTTGATGAAAACCTGCTCTAGACCTCAGACTGGGGTGAAGGCTCATCTTCCAACAGGACAATGACCCTAAGAACACAGCCAAGATAACAAAGACGTGGTTACGGGACATCTTTGTGAATGTCCTTCAGTGGCCCAGCCAGAGCCCAGATGTTACCCCGAATGAACATCTCTGAAGAAATCAGAAAATTGATGTGCACCGACGCTCCCCATCCAACCTGATGGAGCTTGAGAGGTCCTGCAAAGAATGGGAGAAACTGCCCAAAAATAGGTGTGCCAAGCTTGTAGCATCATACTCTAAAAGACTTGAGGCTGTAGTTGGTGCTAAAGGTGCTTCAACAAAGTATTGATCAAAGGCTGCCTGTGAATACTTATGTACATGGGATTTTTTTCATTTATTTTTAATAAATCTGCAAAGATTTCAAACAAACTTCTTTCACGTTGTCATTATGCGGTATTGTTTGTAGAATTTTGAGGAAAATAATGAATTTCATTTATTTTGGAATAAGGCTATAACATAAAGTGTAGAAACAGTGAATCACTGTGAATACTTTCCAGATGCACTGCATTGTTTTGCATTTAGTGACTGAGCAGTTTTAAGAGGTGCATATACCACATTTTACTACTCCCCAGGGATTATTAATTTGATGCTTCCATTTACCTTTCTGAAGCCTGCAGTTCTGTTCATTCCAGATCCGTGGATAAGCAATGGATGGAAAAATACAGTGTCCCCCTTTTCCATGACCAAATGAACTCTGGGACCATTTGGATCAAAATCACGCACACCATGGTACAAGAAGTTAACCCCTCCCTGCAAACAAATTTTGTACATGTTAATGCAGGTTCTGGAATGTAAAATAAACATCAAAATTAAACACCGATATTAAAAAAACAATGCACAGCTATCTCTGTAATAAAAGACACAATGGCCACACATGAGAAAAGCCCAACTAGAACAGAAAAGCTGATACAAGAGAGAGTATGGGTTGGAACCTATTTGTCAGTTGTTTCTTGATGTCTTTGTCCCAGCTGGGAAGACTTCCTGTCCCAGAGAGACAGGATGGGGGAAATGTACTAAAACTGGAGCAGTCAGAATCTGGTGCAGCTGTGCATGGTAGCCAATAAAACCTAGAAGCGGATTGGTTTCTATGCCGATTTTGCACTCTCCAGTTTTAGTAAATAACCCTTGTTGTGTCAGAGTCTCTGAGGATAAAGGCAGTATAGTAGGGAGGAATTAAAACCTCGGCAAGATTTGTATTGCTTTTTGGGTCTTCCAGTCCCACAGAGAGCAATAAAAACGCTGTCGAACAAAAGTCATGGCACTTATTAGATCTTGTTTGCGCATTTGTTAATCATGACAAAACAAACCAATGCTCTAATAGCATTTGTGCATAATGCGTTTATGACGTGTTTTCGCTGTGTTTGTGAAGTGATGAAAACACTTCAAGAATGCCCATGGAAGCGTGGTTTTTCTAGTGGGCAGTATTTAAAGGGGAAGCGATATAGAAAAAAATTATGTACTATAAGGCGTAGTTAGGGCGTGGTTTGATAGAAGAAATTAGTGTAAATTCTCTTCAAGATGGATTTGTGTACTTTGAACTCTTTGACGCTTGGTCCAGCTGAACTTTGCTGAAACAAAAAGCTATGCCACTGGCAATAATGCTCATTGCATCTGCTCCTGCATGGAACTGTCAGTATTGCTGGTTGGCTTAAAGATTTTTGCCTGCACAACAAAGCAAATGGTGTTACCACATGGCTGTTTTGTACAAACAGGGAGTGGCTGAAGCTGCTCTGTCCTAGTTCTCCATTATTTCCAGTGCATACTGCGATACTGGAGCCTCCGCTGCCTCTCCCCCAATGCCCAGTAAACACTTCATAAAATGCTTCACTAACACACTATAAATACTCTAGGTCAGCCCTCAAAATTTCCACTCGCCTGTTTGCATTTGGCGAGCGGATATTAGTGGACTGGGAGTGTGGAGCAGGCTTCTGGCAGCAGTAGTGCGGCACGGAGGGGGGCTCCCCCAGGCCACTCTGATGTCCTGTAAAAAGGCAGTAGAAGTGATTAGTCAGAAGGATCTGGCAGCAGTCACACAGAGCAGGGGGATCTCCTGCTGTTACTTAGCTTCTATATAAATTGCCGCCAGCGGCTGTCAAACGAAGTCCCGCCTCCTGGACCAGCATTGGATTAGTGTGCTGTCTATTGGAGTAGCCAGTTCAGTGGGCTTTTGTATATTCTGCACAAACACAGGGCATTGACATACTTGTGAACGAGCCCTTAGGCAGCCCAAAGAGGACTCCACTAATGACAGGGAGCCTTCCCGGCCAGCAGCAAACAATGATACTACTAGCGGCTTTAGCCACAGGCGTAGTGATGCTATGAACACCCCCTTGGGCATTTGACACCATGGGCTCTCTCCCTTCACAGCAGGGGATAGCAATGCTCAAATCAGGAGGCACTGGGTCCCTCGGAACCCTCCATGCCAGGGAAGAACTCCCGACTCACACCTTACGTGCTCCCTGCTTCATTTGGTTTCCTTGCCCTTTGGAAAGGCTCCTCAGGTCCCCCATCAAACCAGTAGGAGTGCTACACAATGGCCATCTTATCCATAAGGACTGGATGGACGAACCATGCAACTCCCCTACTGGAGATTGATAAAACAGATACTACACATAGGGGGAAATTTACTAAAACTGGAGCGTGCCAAATCTGGTGCAGCTCTGTATAGAAACCAGCTTCCAGGTTTCACAATCACAGCGTAATTAACCACTTAACGACCAGCCACGTAGATCTACGTCGGCTGACTTTGAGTGGTTATACCGGGATGATGCCTCTAGCTAGAGGCATCATCCCGGTACCGTTGTTTGAAGCCGACGGTCGGCTTTCCATCGGTAACGATCGATGCGGCTCAGGAGCCGCTCGATCGTTACCCGGGGGGGGGCGGGAGGGGACGTCCCCCCCCTCCCGCGGCTTTGCTCGGGGCTCCCGTCCCACCGGGAGCCCCGAGCACCCAGCCGGCGCGTCTGCCGGCTGGATGGAGTCCCGATGAATGCCGGAAACGGCATTGATCGGGTCTCCGATGACGTAACCCGGAGGCGGCGTCCATGACGTCACATCCGGGTTACTGTGCTGCAAAAGGCGGCAGATTTGAAAAACGGCTGTATGCAAAAATGCCGTTTTCGGCGTTTTGCATACAGGGAAGTGTAGTGGAGGGGTCTAGGGTCTTTTAGAACCTCGATCCCTCCATAAAGTGTACCTGTCACACATATTGGTGTCACAAGGGATGTTTACATTGCTTGTGACAGCAATAAAAGTGATCAGATTTTTTTTTTTTTTTAAAAACTGTAATAAAGTTAAAAAAAAAGAAAAAATAAATAGGAAAAAAAAAAATTTAGCCGCCCCCGTCAGCTCGCGCACAAAAAAAAACGTATACGCAAGTCGAGCCGCAAATGAAATCGCTGTTCAAACCACACATGTGAGGTATCGCCGCGATTGCCAGAGCGTGGGCAATAATTTAAAAAAAAGAGCTACACTCTAACTCTAAACTGGTAACCGTTAAATAAATTTAAAGCATCGCAGATTGAGATCTCTATTGACCGTAGTTTGTCGCCATCCCACGGGGGGGCGCAATTTTAAACCGTAACATGTTTGGTATCTATTTACTCGGCGTGACATCATCTTTCACAATATACAAAAAAAATGGGATAACTTTACTGTTTAGTATTTTTTAAATGTAGTGAAATGTGATTTTTCAAATTTTTTTAAAAAAAAATGGCGTTTTAAAGACCGCTGCGCAAATACCGCGTGACAAAAATTTTTGCAATGACCGACATTTTATTCTCCAGAGTCTTTGCTAAAAAAATATATATCATGTTTGGGGGTTCTAAGTAGTTTTCTAGGAAAAAATACTGGTTTTAACTTGTGAACAAAAAGTGTCCGAAATAGGGCTGGGGGTAAAGTGGTTAAACAAGCTGAAGTTAGGGGTCAATTGGCTACCATGCACAGCTGCACCAGATTCTGAGTGCGTTTTAGTAAATCCCCCCTTAAACGTAGCCAAAAGACCGAGAAACAATAAATCAAAATAATCCAAGAAATAAAAAAACATAAGGTAGCCTACCTCCCATTCTGGATAGTCATGCTGCTTTAGTTCACCTTTGTGTGTTCCTGGAATAACCACAAGACATCCATTGCTACGGTCAATATGTTCCATTGCTGTCCAGGCACAAACAACATTGTCTGCTGGTCTGAATGGGAAATAGTGCAGATCTTGATGCATTGGATGACGAGAGCTCTTTTTACCTTGTAGGAAAGAACAAAATATTGTATGCAGAAAGAATGGAAGGAAAAAGTACGGGTACTTGTACAGTGGATATAAAAAGTCTAAACACCCCTATTAAAATGTCAGGTTTCTGTGATGTAAAAAAATGTGGCAAAGTGAGAAAAGTGGAAATTAGATATAATATGGAACAACTGCAATGTAGCAAAAGGGTTGGGAGGGAAAATGTGTCTAATATATGGGAAAGTTGGAACAATAATATATGGGAAAATTGAAACGATTATAAAAAACAAGAAAAAAACAAAATTATGGAGTTGAGGAGAGCCTAGGAAATAAAAAAGAAAAAAGAGGACTGGAGAAGGAGGGAGAAGATGGGTTATGGGGGGTCACCGAGTTGAGGGGGGGACTATTGTTTAATAAAAATGTAAGAGCTTGAATATTTATTTTTGTTTTGTAATGTGGAAAATTAATAAACATATTGAAAAATAAATAAATAGGAGACAAAAATAATTTCAGAGCTTTTTTCACCTATAATGTGACCTATAAAATGTACAACTCAATTGAAAAACATGTGGCATTGCCATACTCAGGAGTAGCAGAATGTGTTTTGGGGTGTAATTGTAAGTATGCCTATGCAGGGTGTGAGAAAACGGAATTTTTGTAAAATCTTACCTGTAAAATTCCTTTCTCTGAGTCCTCCGACAGTCGCCGCCTCTTCATATTCGTCACATATGGGGTATTAGACTTTGCTCCGAAGGAGTAGCTAGGCAACAGAATATGTTAACATTAAAGCTTTTAACATATCCCACCCTCAAGGGGTGGTTCCCCTCAGTCAATACCCTCCTACTTCCTGCAACCATATCTCAGTTTTAGTGGAATAGCAGTAGAGTATACAACCAAACCCCAAAAGAGGGGCAGGGGCGGCGACTGTCGGAGGACTCAGAGAAAGGAATTTTACAGGTAAGATTTTACAAAAATTCCGTTTTCTCTTACGTCCTCCGACAGTCGCCGCCTCTTCATATTCGTCACATATGGGGACGTCCCAAAGCAGTGCAAACATGAGGGGTGGGAAACGCATCCGCGCCGAAAAGGCAACGCAGTCTCCGCATCAAAGAAAGGAACCTTACCAAAGGAAGGAAACCAGCTGGGCAACAGAAAAAAACAAGTGCTCAACAGGAGCAACAACCCAGGAAAAGACAAAAAACCCGGGGATACAAAACTTATCCCAACAGCCAGAGGTCCCCAACAAGGGACCCTAGGGAACTGCCGCACTAAGAACCTTGCGGCCAAAGGAAGCATCCGCCGATGCCTGAACATCTACTTTGTAGAATCTTGTGAACGTGTGTACGGTTGACCAGGTCGCCGCCTTACACACCTGGGCTACAGAAGCCCCATGACGACAGGCCCAAGACGTACTCAAAGATCTAGTAGAGTGCGCCTTCACAGGCACAGGGGGAACCTTCCCCTGCAAAGCATAGGCCTGTTCAATGGTCTGCCTGATCCAGTTTGCGATGGTAGAGGCCGAAGCCGCCATGCCCTTCCGAGGACCCTCTGGAAGAACAAACAAGGAGTCCGTCTTTCGAAAAGACTCAGTCGATTTAAGGTAAACCCTTATTGCCCGGACAACATCCAGAGAATGCAATCTCACCTCCTTTGGATGTTTAGGCTTCGCGCACAGCGAAGGTAAGACAATATCCTCATTAAGATGGAATTCCGAAACTCGTTTCGGAAGAAAAGAAGGATTAGGTCGCAAGACCACCTTATCCAAATGAACAACCAGGTACGGAGACTTGCAGGACAAAGCCGCCATCTCCGACACTCTGCGAGCCGAAGTGTTCGCCACCAAAAAGGCGACCTTTTTGGACAACATAGACAACGAGAGCTCCCTGATCGGTTCAAAAGGAGCACGTTGCAACACAGACAGAACGAGATTCAAGTCCCAAGGGGGCAAAGGATCCCTCCTAGGAGGAACCAGATGCCGCACACCCTGAACAAAAGTGCCAACCAAGGAGTTGGAAGCCACGGGACGTTGAAACAGAACGGCCAGTGCAGACACCTGACCCTTTATCGTAGCCAGCGCCAAACGCTGATCAACACCCGTTTGAAGGAAAGACAACACACGGGAAACCGAGTACGTGCGGGGTGAAAACCCCCTGGACTCACACCAGGCAAAATAGGCCTTCCAAGTACGGTAATAAACCTTCCCCGAGGAAGACTTCCTCGCGTTGATCAAAGTATGAACGACCTCTGGAGAGAGACCCCTCTCCTTCAGGACCTCGGTCTCAACAGCCAGGCCGTCAAAGCCAGCGACTGTAAAGCAGGATGGTATATCGGTCCTTGAGACAGAAGATCGTCTCGAAGAGGCAGACGCCACGGGGCGTCGACCACCAGATTCACGAGGTCTGCGTACCAGGACCGGCGAGGCCAGTCCGGTGCCACAAGAATCACCGTGCTGCGTTCCGAGTGTAACCTGCGAAGGAACCTGGACAGCAACTGAATCGGTGGAAACGCGTACATCAGCCTGTACTGATGCCACGGGGCCACTAACGCGTCCGACGCGTCTGCCCGAGGGTCGCGCGTCCTTGCCACGAACCTTCTCACCTGGTTGTTGAGACGAGACGCAAACAGGTCCACATCTGGAAGACCCCACTTCGCGCACAACATCTGGAAGACAGCCGGGTGGAGAGACCATTCCCCCTGATCCAGGGTCTGGCGACTCAGATAGTCCGCCTGCCAATTCTCCACCCCCGGAATGTGAACCGCCGTTATCGCCGGGACATGAGTCTCGGCCCAAGACAGAATGTCGGCCACTTCTCGAGCCGCTCGGGCACTCCTGGTGCCCCCTTGGTGGTTGATGTAGGCCACCGCCGTGGCATTGTCCGTCTGCACCCGAACCGGGCAGCCCTGCAGCCGGTCCGTCCAGCGATGAAGACAGAGACTTATCGCACGCAATTCCAGAATGTTGATCGGAAGGGAAGACTCCCCCTCCGACCAAGTTCCCTGGGCGGACAGAACGCCCAGAACACCACCCCAGCCCGACAGGCTGGCATCCGTGGTGATCACCGTCCACGAGACAGGACGAAACGACTTGCCCCCGGACACCATCGGGGACTGGAGCCACCACAGAAGGTTTGTTCTGGTGCGATGACTCAACGAGATTTGAAGATCCAGAGAATGAGGTCGCCCGTCCCACCTGGATAGGATCTCCGCTTGGAGACCCCGCGTGTGAAACTGGGCGAAGGGAATCGCCTCGAAGGCCGAGACCATCAATCCCAGACATCTCATCCACGTCCGCAGAGACGAGTGCGGAACGTCCCTGAGGTACCTGACTTCCTCCTGAAGAGTTCTGAGTTTGTCTTCCGGCAGGAAGACCTTCGCCTGCACCGAGTCCAGAATCATTCCCAGGTAGGGAAGACGAACCGACGGACTCAGTGTCGACTTTGGAAAATTTATCGTCCAACCAAACTCCTGCAGAGTTTGCATCGTGACAGACAGGTCCTTCTCCAGACCCTGGCTGGTCGCAGACCGAACCAGAATGTCGTCCAGATACCCCAGGACAGAAATGCCCTGGGCCCTCAATAATGCCAGAACCGGTGCAAGCACCTTGGTGAAGACCCGCGGAGCCGAGGCGAGACCAAAAGGCAACGCCACGAACTGGTAGTGATCCTCCGCAATGGCAAATCGAAGGAACCTCTGGTGACCCTCGAAAATGGGGATGTGAAGATACGCATCCTTCAAATCGATGGAGGCCATGAATTCCCCCGGAACCAGGGCAGCCACCACCGACCGCAGGGATTCCATGCGAAACTTGCGAACCCGCACAGAGCGGTTCAGAGCCTTCAAGTCCAGAATTGGACGAACCTTGCCCTCCTTTCTGGGCACGGTGAACAGATTGGAATAAAACCCCCGAAATCTGTCCCGATGAGGCACCGGAACCACCACTCCCTGAGCCCTCAGGTCCCGCACCGCCAGGTGCAGGTCCCGCAAACGCTCTGGAGACAGTTGAAGATTTGAGGGAAAAAATCTGCTCTCCGGCCGAGAGAGAAACTCGATCTTGTAACCAGATCGAACGATCTCCTTAACCCATCTGTCCCGCACACGGGCCAACCAGGGTTGAAGAAAACCGAGCAAGCGTCCCCCCACCCCAAAACTGGGTGAGGGCGCCCCTTCAGGCCGAACTGTTATGGGCTGCAGATCCGGATTGGCCGGACTTCTGTTTCCCAGACCAGGGCTTCTTCTGAGAGCCTTGACCTTTGAACGGCTTGCCCTTGTAGTGCGGCCGAAAGGCACGAAAGGACCCCTGAGGGGGCCGAAAATTATCATGCTTCTTCCCAGAAGCCCCCTTAGCCTTGGGGAAATGGGGCAAGAGAGTGCTCTTACCCCCGGTGATCCCCTTAATCAACACATCCAAGGACTCCCCAAAAAGGCGAGACCCATCATAAGGTAGATTGGCTAAGGTCTTACGCGAAGATTGGTCCACCGACCAACATTTTAACCAAACCAGGCGGCGAGACAACACCGCCACGCTGTGCACACGTGCAGCCAATGGAATCAGGTCCAGGTCCGCATCACACAGATACATGACACCCTGGTGGATTTGATCCACCATATCCAGGGTCGCCGGCGAGGCCGAGTCGGCCACTAGGACGCGCCTAAGCATCTGCGTCCAACTTGCGATCGCCTGGGCCGCCATGAGAGAAGCAAACAGAGCTTTTAGCATAGAACCCGTAACAGAATAAGTGTGACGGGCAAGAGACTCCAATCTCCTATCCGTGGCATCATGGAACACAGGGGAATCCTCTGCAGGAATCGCAGTGGCCTTGTTTAAAACCGCAATTGCGTGATCCACTGGGGGAGGCACACACCACCTTTCATCAGTGGAAGGCGAGAAAGGATAACGCAGCTTGAACCTACTTGGTACAGCAAAAGGTTTGCGCAGATTGCGCCATTGTTCCTTAACAGCGCGCTGAAAATCATCATTGCAGGGAAAAACCTGCGGTGTCCTGCGTTTTCTCTGCGTCCCATAGGCCGCCAAGGCAGCGGGGGGACACACTTCATCCTGCAAACGCAGTGTTTGCTTTATGGAAGCAATCAATTCATCCATGATTGCAAGCTCTTCAGGCGAGCCAGGGGGAGAATTATCAACCCCCTCAACTTCAGCCTCCACCTCTGACCCCACTAGATCTAGGGAGGAGCTGGACCCCGATAAGGAGGCCCCCGCCATAACAACCCCATCACCTTCACCCTCAGAATCAGAGGAAAGAGCAATTCTGGGTCTTTTAGTAGATTGAGCAGCCACCAGCATCTGCACCTGAGCAGCAAGGCCAGCCACAATAGTGGCTAAATCCCCCCCTGGGGGGGAAACAGCGGTCCCCTGGCTTTCCACCAAGGCGGTAGGAAATTTGCCCTCCTGAGAATCCATTGCCCCTGTAATACCAGACAATAAAGGGTTAACTGCCCCTTTAAGCAAGCGCGGCAAGCGCAGCCCACCGCACCACACTCAAGCACACTGAGACCCCCACAGGGAATATGCAAACTGAACACAGGCAATGGATAGCAAGAACAGAAGGATAAAACCTGAGGAGACCCTCGCCGCTGCTGCTGCCTCGATCGGTGTTCCTGGAAAGAGGAAGTGATGCTGCCAGGGCGCTCTATGAAAGCCTATGGAGGCTACAAGAAAATGGCCGCCATGCATGTAAAACATGCGGCCGGAGCGAGTGTAGGCAAAATGGCGCCGTTTGGCGCCGAAACCGCCGCTCCACAGTGCAGTAATGCACACATGTCATCCATGTAGAAGAACACATGTCAGATCGCCGCAGCGATCGCTGTATATGCCCAAACATGCCAAAAAAACATGCCCCACAGCACACAGCTTTTCACACTGACCAGGCTGACACACAGAGTGTCACACAGCTCCCCCCCCCCCCCCCCCCTTGCAGCCCACAGCATGCAGCCGAGAGATAGGGAGACAAGCAGTGTGAATAGAGGCAGGTTACACAGTCCCAGACTGACATCCCCCCAGACAGACAGGTCCCCACATAGATACACTTACCTCTCAATGGTGTGGGGGACCCGCACAGGCGAACAAGCCGCTGCACATGAGGCAGGGAGAGTCGCAATTCAAGACGCACAAAATGGGGGTTAAGAAACCGCACGGCGTCCAGTGAGGTAGCCACCTCACCAATCATCCCTGCACCGAACAGGGATGGGTCGTTCACTGTGCCAGGAGCGTTACCTGGCTGAACGCTCGATGGCAGGCTGGGAAGCCACTGACCCACGACCTGCGACCAGGGGGATCAGCCCGAGACCCAGCCTGCATGATCCTCTTCATCAGAAGAACTAACTAACACTGACAAAAATAACAGCTAAGTAAAGGTAGAGAGAAAACTCAAACAAAATTTCAAAAAGAAGAAAGAGTCTGGGGCAGAAAGCCCCAGCACAGGAAAAGCCAGCCACTCCTGACAAGCTAGACATTAAAACTGAGATATGGTTGCAGGAAGTAGGAGGGTATTGACTGAGGGGACCACCCCTTGAGGGTGGGATATGTTAAAAGCTTTAATGTTAACATATTCTGTTGCCTAGCTACTCCTTCGGAGCAAAGTCTAAAACCCCATATGTGACGAATATGAAGAGGCGGCGACTGTCGGAGGACGTAAGAGAAATAACTTGTAAATATGACAGTTATGTAAAAAAAAAAAAAAAAAAATATATATATATATATATAAATTTTTTTTTCCATTTTTCAAAGCATTTTGGGGAAAAATGTACAACTTCAAAAAAAAATCGCTATGCCTCTTACTACTTTGAACTGTCTTCTTTCCAAAAAGGGATCATTTGGGGGGTATTTGTACTGTCCTGACATTTTAGGGCCTAAAGAACTTAGATAGGCCGTCACTACATCAGGATTGATCAATTTTCAATGATACGTAGCATAGCTTGTATACCTTTCACACAAATAAATTATCATACACTTATTAGGGTTTTTTTTACCAAAGACAATAAATTCTGGCCTAAATTTATGACGAGATTTGATTTTATTGGATATTTTTTTAAAACAAAGTATAAAATATTTCTTTTTTTTTTTTTCAAAATTTTCGCTTCTTTGTCACTTATATTGCAAAAAAAACAAACAAACTGTTTTTTTAGCTAAATTATATCAAATGCTGTGGCTAATGCCCTACAAGGAAACTATAAGATAAGGGAAAAGTACTGACACAGAGCAGGGAACATAGAAAGGTAGAGGAGAAATGGTAGGAGAGGGGCGCCCAGGCCAGGAGGAAGAACCCGCTTATGGTGATGGATCATGGGCTGAGCCCTGCAGAAGTATCTATGCGGCTATCAGCTTCCAAAAACCATAATTTGGTCCACAAGTATATCCAGGAGCTCCAAATACAAAATAGCATATAACAGTCATACAGATTCATCATTAGTTCCTCTATGCTTCTTAAATATTGTATCTCTTCTACCCAGTCCCTTATGGAATCTCCTAAAGTGGTTGTAAACCCTCATATCCAGTGAAGTGACTGGCCTCAGGTGGTACACATAGATTAAACAAATCCTCCTATATAAAAGTTTTACTTGTTTATCTGCAGTCTTCTCTTCCCTGCACCTCTTCTTGTTGAAATCCTTCTCCATCTGTGAGGAGCAGAGGGGAAGGGGTGGAGAGCTGCCGTTACACTATATGAGAGCTGATTGGAGGAAAAGCACACACCCCCTTCACACAGCAAACAGGAGCGAAGGAAGGATACAGAGCTGTGTTGTGAAAAGACAAGCTGTTGTGCTGAGCTCCCTCCCCCATCACAAATTTTATCTCATGTGTTGGGAAAACATCTCAGAAGTGACCCATGCTGATAGAGGAATGAAGCACCATAGAGAAATTACACTCAGAGCTTTGGAGAGAGACAAGTAAACACTATAGATATATGGGATTTGCTCAGATTGCATGACTGAGGTTTACAACCACTTTAAAAAGTATAGGTACTCATACTCACTGATAAAAATCCATTATCAGTGCATCCCTAATGAACTTCAAACTAATGAATTTCAAACAATACTAAGGCTACCCACAGATATAATATAGTTGTCCCCAAGCAGTGACAAAAACACGAGGGGTGGGACAAAAAACCCAAGGCTAAAACACAATAAGCCAACCAGGTAACAGGAACTCGACAAAAAACAACTGGAACACAACCTGAACAATACACCCCCAAAGAGGGAACAGACCTTCTTAACAGCAGCTTGAAAAACCTTGCGGCCAAAAGAAGCATCTGCAGATGCCAAAACATTCACGTTGTAGAAGTGTGCACCGATGACCATGTGGCTGCCTTACAAACCCGCGCCACTGATGATTGAAGGCCCAGAAAGCACTAAGCGCCTGAGTAGAGTGTGCAGTTACAGGGAAAGGAGGAACCCAACCCTTGATAGAATAGGCCTGAATCACTGTCTGTCTGATCAACCTGGAAATTGTAGCAGAAGAAGGAGACAGCCCTTGGCTCGTCCATAATCACAAAAAGAGAGTCTGACCTCTGAGAAGACTCAGTGGCCGCCAGATACACCCGAATCGCCCAAACCACATGCAGGGTATGCAACGCAAATTCCTTGGGATGAGCGGGCCTGGTGCACATGGAAGGCAACACAATGTCTTCATTCAAATGGAAGTCAGAGACAACCTTAGGTAAGAACGACGGACGAGGATGAAGACCACTAAATAGGGGGTACGACAAGATAACGTCGCCAGTTCCGACACTCTGCAAGCAGAGGTGATAGCCACTAAAAAAGCCACCTTTTGTGACAGCGTAAGCAAGGGGATCTCCTGAATATTATTTTCAAAGGGAGGCTTCTGGAGAACTGAGAGCACCAAGTTAAAATCCCATGGCGGTAGAGGAGACCCCATTTGCGGAGTCAGGTGTCAAACTCCTTGAATGAAAGTACGCACCAAGGAATGCGTGGCCAAGTAAGCATATTTGATGTCGATAGAGGCTAAGAAATCCCCCTAATGTAGGGATGCCACCACCGTTCGAATGGACTCCATTCTGAATTTCTGTGCCCGCACAAAACCGTTCAGGGCCACCCGGCAGCAAGCCCCACAAGCCAGGCAGCACCCCAAGAAAGTCCGCCCCACCGGCCTCCACATCACTACAGTGCCCTGCAATGCAAGGCGAACCCCAACCCCCAGTCCACTAGGCTACCCGAGGGGAAACAAAATCAGAGGGGGAGAGGGCAAGGGGGACTGCACAGGGAGGCCACCCACACACAGATTGAGGGGGGGGGCCTGGGACAGAGGAGGGGAACCCTCTGGTCCAACCATCCCGAGGGGTACCCACATCCACCCCACACCGCATCCAGGAGGAGAGGGAGGAATCCATGTATAAGGCAGGTGGGTACTTCTCCAGACAGAACCCCTCACCACCGAAATGGGAGGGGGGCTGATGGCCAGAGGAACACTGTGACTTGGGCCAGGATCCGTTCGTATGCGACCTTGCGAGACATTTAACTTGCTGGCCAGCCCCCGCCCAGTGGGGCTATGTCGCGTCCGACCCAGTGCGCAGCTCCGGTCTGCGCGCGCTCGATGGCCGGGCTGGGGGGGGGGGGGGGAAATCACTGGATCTAAATACCGAGCCCAGCAGTTGATTGTAGATCTCCACCGGAAAAAGCCAGGAAGAAAAATCTGAAAGGATGCCAAAAATAGAAAAAAAATACTAGAACCAAAGATCCCAGCAGGGAGCTAGGTCTTTACTCCTGACTAGGCAGAAAAAAAAACTGGAGACCTATAGCAGAGAGGTGGATGTATGCCAGCTAGGACTGCCAATAGGCGTAGCCAAGTTGTTTTTTCTGTCTAATGTCCTACTCCTGTAAGGGGCGATATAAACCTATGGTTCTGAATATGGAGCGCTGTGTCCGTCAATGAACGAAAGAGAAAATGATTTTGCAAGAGAAAAGTCTGCTTATGGCTTCTTTAATATGACTTTGTAAAAAAGAATTGATCGTATCTGGATGTCTCAGGTCTTTGGGTAATGAGCAGAATAGGTCTTCCTGCAGGCTAGAGCTGGCCATACATGGCTCAGATTTTTAGCCAATGGGCTGAACGAAAAAAATGTAACAGACTACTCATCCATAAAATGATGGTGACAATGTCTCCACATAGTGACTGCAGATATAGGGTCACTGCTGTGACTCCTGTAACTCTCTACTTCCATATAACTGGAATAAAAGAATAACTAGCCCAACTAAATTTTACCCCAGGTATTTAGAAATGGTTCAGTCAGGAACATTAGTAAATAAGCATTTACTGTGTATCAAGGGAAAGCAGGAATCATTTTGCAATTAGATTGCAAGAACAATCAACGCGGGCCATATCAATTACATTATATTAATAGTTTACCTTAAAATATACACTCGCCGGCCACTTTATTAAGTATACATGTTCAATTACCTGCCAAACAAATTGCTAATAAGCCAATCACATGGAAGCAAGTGAATGCATTAAGCCATCTAGACATGGGGAAGATGACTTGCTGAAGTTCAAACTGAGCATCAGAATGGGGAAGAAAGGGGATTAAGTGACTTTAAACGTGGCATTGTTGTTGCTGCCAGATGGGGTCGTCTGAGTATCTCTAGGGTTTACAGAGAATGGCCCGAAAGAGAAAATATTCAGCGAGCGGCAGTTGTGTGGATGAAAATGCCTTGTTGATGTCAGAGGCGAATGGGTAGACTGGTTCGAGATGATAGAAAGGCACAGTAACTCAAATAACCACTTGTTAAAACCAAAGTATGCAGGATACCATTTCTGAATGCACAACACATCAAACCTTGAAGCAGATGGGCTACAGTAGCAGAAGACCACACCCGGTGCCACCCCTGTCAGCTAAGAACAGGATGTGGTGGAATGGGAGATTTGCATCATGGATATGCAGTTGAGAATTCTGCAGCAACTATGTGATGCTATCAAGTCAATATGGATCAAAATCTCAGAGGAATGTTTCCAACACCTTGTTGAATCTATTCCACAAAGAATTAACCACTTGCCAACCTCCCGCCGGAGATTCACTGCGGCAGGCTGGCTCAGCTGCACGAATCGACATAGGGGTACGTTGGTCCTGTGTAGTGCTGGGACTGGTGGCTCCGATTGCCGCCAGGCACCCGCAATTGCTCACCGCTGAAAGAGGACGGTCAGCTGTTGTAAACACAGCAGACCGTTGTTCTCTCTGAAATGATCACAGAGCGCCTGTGATCCTTCTATATAGGATCACAGGTCTCTCTGATCATTTCACAAATCCCTCCCCCAACAGTTCGAAAACACTCCCATAGGCTCACAATTAACCCTTTGATCGCCCCTGTGTTAACCCTTTCCCTTCCAGTGTCATTATTATAGTAACAGTGTATATGTTTAGCACTGATTACTGTAGTAATGTCACTGGTCCCCCCAAAAGTGTCAAAAATGTCAGTTAGGGGTTGATCTGTCTGCTGCAATGTCGCAGTCCCGCTAAAAATCACAGATCGCCACCATTACTGGTAAAAAAATAAATAAATAAATAAATAAAAATGACATAAATCCTTCCCCTAGTTTGTAGACGCGATAACTTTTGCGCAAACCATACGCTTATTGTGTTTTTTTTTTTACCAAAAATATGTAGCAGAATACAAATTGGCTTAAAAGGATGAAACATTTTGATTTTTACATTTTTTGGGGGGGAACGTTATATAACAGAATGTGAAAGATATTGTTTTTTTCAGAATTGTCGCTATTTTTTTTGTAAAAATAAAAATCGCAGAGGTGATCAAATACCACCAAAAGAAAGCTCTATTTGTGGGGAAAAAGAACATCAGTTTTATTTCGGTTGTGTCGCATAATCGGGCAATTTTTCGTTAAAAATAATGCAGTGCCGAAACGCAAAAAATGGCCTGGTCATTAAGGGGGCAAATTCTTCCAGTCCAGAACTGGTTAAGGCAGTTTTGGAGGCAAAAGGGGGTCCAAACCATTACTAGCAAGGGGTACCTAACAAAGTGTCCGGTGAGGGTTATTTTATGGTAAACTTAGGTGCCAACTTGCCTGGAGGCTACTTACCTGCATCAGGAGGCTTGTTTATTAGCATTGTGTGCATGGACATGATATTCGGACCAAGGAAGCATTCCACATACTTCAGAATCTAAGTAAAAATGACATAGATCTAGTTAAATCAAGCAAAATCTGAAATACCAACTTTATAAAAGATGTTCTTTCTGGGGTTTGGGCGCACTATAAATTAGTATAGCATTTATGACTAATATTCATAGTAAGTTGACAGCACAAACAAGACAGCTTTTGACAAATAGGTTACACTACTGCTTGATTTATCTGTCTGTGTAACTCTCCGTCTGCATCGCCCAGCTCTGCTTTCCACTTCACCCTCCTTTACATCTTCTGTCTGCTCTTCTCCCAAAATGTAATGTTCTCTGAATTCTCCATACCCTTCGTGCATTCCAACTGTACATTCCTCTTTCTGATTCACCTTCAGTGAGCAAGCTTATGTTTGGTCCACACCTCTCCACCTGTCTACCCATTCCTTTCACTGTAACCACCTCCACCTGACTATGTTGTCCAAGTAATAGTAACAGCTGTCTCCTGCTCTCAATGCTCCTGAAGACATTGCCCTACAAACTGCAATGGGTGACATCAACTATATTAGTGTAACCAACAAGATGTATTGTTTGACAAATGGTGCCTCTAGCCACTTAAAGTGTTACTAAACCCACAACAGTAAAATCAGTCTATATATGCAGTAAAGCATGCTCGTTATACTCACTGTGGAACCTAAGAGGTTAATCCTCTACATCAGGGGTAATGAATTAAAAATCAAGGAGGTCCGGTCGCTAAAATTTTCTTTGGCCCGAGGTCCGAATCTCAAGTCTGCTATGACTTGAGATAATATAAGTGGCATGCTGCTAGGCACATTTTATGTTAAGGGGCACTCTGATGGGCACAAAAAATGTGCCCATCACAGTGCTCCTTTACATCAGGTGTCCCCATGACAGTGCTCCTTTACATCGGGTGTCCCCATCACAGTGCCACCTTACATCAGGCATTCCCGTCAGAGTGCCCCCTTACATCAGTTGTTCCCATAAGTGTGCCCCCTTAACATAAAATATGCCCATCAGTGTGCCCCATAGCATAAATATGTCCACCAGAATGCCCCTTAACATAAAATATGCCCATCAGCGTGATCCTTAACATAAAGGCGCACATTTTATGTTAGGGGCACTCTGATGGGCAGAACAAAATATGCCCACCAGCGTGACCCTTAACATAAAATGTGCCCATCAGCGTGACCCTTAACATAAAATATGGGCATATTTTATGTTAGGGGGCACGCTGATGGGCAAAACAAAACATGTAAATCAGCGTTGCTCTTAACATTAAATATGCCCATTAGAGTGCCCCTTAACATAAAATGTGCCCATTAGAGTGCCCCTTAAAATAAAATGTGCCCATTAGAGTGCCCCTTAACATGTGCCCATTAGAGTGCCCCTTAACATAAAATGTGCCTATCAGCGTATCCCTTAGTATAAAATAAGGGGCACGCTGATGGGCACATTTTATGTTAGGGGGCACTCTGATGGGCACATTTTTTTTTTTTATGGGGTACTCTAATGAGCACAACAAAATATGCCCATCAGCCTGAACACTTTATAAAACTCTTAAGCTTTAAGAAGTGCAGCTATTGTATTAAACCACACCACATTGCCACACATACCTTTAGGGCAGGAGTCCGCGAGCTGTGCAAGGAGCCGCGAGCAGCAGGGGGGCGGGCGCGCACATAATGTCACGCCCCAACTCGCTGCTCGGCTGAGAGGGAGCCGCAGTCAGGAGCAGGGGTCACGAGTGCGCCCCGCCCCTACTCGCAGCCGGACTAGGAGTGAGCCGGTAGCCGCAATTAGAATGAGGGGTGCGTGACGCACACACAGGACGTCACTGGTTGCTGGGACACCCGCGGTCGCAGCAAACCAATGACTAATTACAGGTAGCGGCTTTGCGGTCCGGGCGGAAGCATCGTGCGGTCCGCCCATGGACCGCGGGCCGCCATTTAGGGACAGCTGCTCTACATTGTGTAAAAAGGCTGTTTGATCTTGTATATACAGGTCCTCTTCTTCCCCGGACTCCAGAACAGGTCTGGATAAAACAGAGCCTTTGGAGTCAGGCTGCACATGCTCAGTTTGATGTGTATTTTTTTTTTTCTTGGGAAAGTGCATTTGATCGCCACAGGGCCAATCAGCACTATCCAAACAGAGGGTCAGGGGTCCTGCATCCTGATAGGACAGCTCAGTGCAGTATGAAAACTCATCCTACAAGCTTTAACTAGTGCTTGGCCGACACTGATAGAAGTCAAAAGACTGCTATATACTGCTGATGAGAAATGGTATTTAGCAGCTTATATTTACTAAAGCAATTGCATTTCCATGTTCTGTGTACTGTGGGAGACCAGATCTAGTGAATGCAGGGTACTGGGTTTAGTAACACTTTAACCACTTGCCGACCGCTCACATGGAGCGTACTGCGGCAAAGTGGCTCGTTCCCGTCCAGCGACGTAGACCTACGTCGCTGGACTCCTCCCCTGTAGGCGGCGCTCACGCGCCGCCGGAGGCGCGCTCCCGCTGTTTTCATTCACAGCGGGAGTCGGGCCAGGGGAGGAGCAGCGGCGATCGCCGCTGCTCTGCCCCGATCGTCGGGGAATCGAGTGAGGAGATCCGCCCGCCTGTGTAAACAGAGCGGGCGGATCTCCATAGTGACAGGGACTGACAGATCGGAGTGTTCAGCATAGCTGAACATCCGATCTGTCCTTCTGTCACTCAGTCACCTCCCCCCCCACACGTCAGTAAGCACCAGGCATACATTAACCCCTCCCTCTCCAATAAAATTAACCCCTTCACTGCCAGTGTCATTTTTACAGTAACAGTGCATATTTATAGCACTGATTACTGCAGTAATGTCACTGGTACCCCCAAAAGTGTCAAAAATGTCAGTCAAGGGTCCGATCTGTCCGCCGCAATGTCGCAGTCCCGCAAAATAAAAAAAAAATAAAAAAATCGCAGATCACCGCCATTACGCGTTAAAAAAAAAAAAACACCAAAAATGACAGAAATCTTTCCCTTTGTTAGTAAACGCAATAACTTTTGTGCAAACCAATCAAAATACGCTTATTGCGATTTTTTTTACCAAACATAGGTAGCAGAAAACAAATTGGCCAAAGAATTTCATATAAAAAAATGTTAAAAATATTGTTATTTTTTCAAAATAAACGCTCTTTTTTTGTTTATAGCACAAAAAGTAAAAATCGCACAGGTGATCAAATACCACCAAAAGAAAGCTCTGTTTGTGGGAAAAAAAGGACGTAAATTTTGTTTGGGTACGGCGTCGCACGACCGCGCAATTGTCAGTTAAAGTCGCACAGCGCCGAATCGCAAAAAGTGGCCTGGACGGAAGACAGCAAAATCCTCCGGTGGTCAAGTGGTTAAAGACCAGGCCTTTTTCTGACATTTGTTGTTTACAAGTAAAAATCTGTATTTTTTTTGCTAGAAAATTACTTAGAACCCCCAAACATTTTTTTTTTCAGAGACCCTAGAGAATAAAATGGCAGTTGTTGCAATATTTTATGTCACACTGTATTTGCGCAGCACTCTTTCAAACACAATTTTTTTAAATACACTTTAATGAAAACAAAATACAAAACAGTAAAATTAGCCTAATTTCTTTGTACAATTTGAAAGATGATGTTACCCCGAGTAAAAAGATACCCAACATGTCATACTTTTAAATTGCTCACGCTCATAGAATGGAGACAAACTGTGGTACTTAAAAATCTCCATAGGCGACGCTTTAAAATTTTTTTTGTAGGTTACCCTTTTCCAGTTACAGAGGTGGTCTTGCGCTAGAATTATTGCTCTTGCTCTAAGGATCGTGGTGATACCTCACGTGTGGTTTTAACAACATTTACATATGTGGACGCAACTTACGTATGTGTTTGCTTCTGCGTGCGAGCACAGAGGCATGGGGCGCTTTAAAATCTTTTTTCTTACTTTACTTTTTTTTTTTTTTTTACACTCTCTATTTATTTTTTTTGTTCACTTTTATTCCTGTTATAAGGAATGTATGCATCCCTTTGAAATAGAAATTAGCATGACAGGTCCTCTTCATTGGGAGATCTGGGTTCAAAAAGACCCCAGATCTCATTTACCCTTATAAGCAAATGAAAAAAAAAAACACACTTTGACTTTAAAAAACAAAAACATGTCTTTAAGCCCAAGAAGCAAAAGGGATATCAGAGGTTGCTCTGGTCATCCAGCCGAGTGGGGGCTATCTTGCCCTCACTCGACTTCCTGCCTAGCCATCGGTAGAACCGTATCGGTTCTGGGCTTAGCAATGGCTTCTGTAAGCTCAAAAACGTCCAGGAAGCAGCGGGAGGAGCCACCTCTCCCACCGCCTATAAAAGTTATCTTGCAGCCAATCCCCCACTGGGATCGCTTTCATCTGAAAGCTGGCCACCTAAGAAAAAAAAAAAAACTATACCAGGGTTATGTCAGCTAGTTGCTGCCATATCAACGGTATTAAACGTCAAAATCATGACATTCCCAATTAAGCGGTCAGCAATTGGCTAGAGACTGCGACTCCTAATACACAGAGCAGGACTGCCTGTCAAACTGACTTTGGAACCCTGCAGGATTACACTGGGAGAGCTGCTTTACCAGGATTATTTGCAGGGCTGGGCTGTCAATCCTCCTACATGTATCACAAGGCAGCAAATAGAACTATTGTCCCTAGTTAACACAAATTTGTTTCTTCTTCACGTTCGTCCATTAGCCCTTTTTGTGACTTTTTTTTATCCATTTTGTTTTTTCTTAGCGTCACAAAAAAAAAAAAATACAAAACAATTTTTTTTATTAAATGTCTAATTTCTTTCAAGAATTTGTAAAAATGTTTTGTACAGAATTTTAGCACATCTATAAAAAGAACAATCTGCTAAATAAAATGTGCACTGTTGAGTTTAAAGTTATATTAGATCCCAACCTGGCTTCAATATGCTCATTATGGCCAATCACATTGGTTTAACGTTTTAGTAATCCCCAGCCTCTCGGTGTATCATAGCTGCTATTAGCAGCTTTTCAGCACTGAGTAACAGAAACCATTCTCTCAGCAAAAGTTTACAATGTATCTACAGTCAGGTCCATAAATATTGGGACATTGACACAATTCTAATCTTTTTGGCTCTATACACCAACACAATGGATTTGAAATGTAACAAAACAAGATGTACTTTAATTGCAGACTTTCAGCTTTAATTTGAGGGTATTTACATCCAAATCAGGTGAAAGGTGTAGGAATTACAAACAGTTTGTATATGTGCCTCCCACTTTTTAAGGGACCAAAAGTAATGGAACAATTGGCTGCTCAGTTGTTCCATGGCCAGGTGTGTGTTATTCCTTCATTATTCCCTCATTATCCCATTTACAAGGAGCAGATAAAAGGTCCAGAGTTAATTTCAAGTGTGCTATTTGCATTTGGAATCTGTTTCTGTCAACTCTCAAAATGAGATCCAAGGAGCTGTCACTATCAGTGAAGCAAGCCATCATTAGGCTGAAAAAACAAAACAAACCCATAGCAAAAACATTAGGTGTGGCCAAATCAACTGTTTGGAACATCCTTAAAAAGAAAGAATGCACCGGTGAGCTCAGCAACACCAAAAGACCCAGAAGACCACGGAAAACAACTGTGGTGGATGACCGAAGAATTCTTTCCCTGGCAAAGAAAACACCCTTCACAACAGTTGCCCAGATCAAGAACACTCTCCAGGAGGTAGGTGTATGTGTGTCAAAGTCAACAATACAGAGAGGACTTCACCAGAGTGAATACAGAGGGTTCACCACAAGATGTAAACCAATGGGGAGCCTCAAAAATAGGAAGGCCAGATTAGAGTTTGCCAAACAACATCTAAAAAAGCTTTCACAGTTCTGGAACAACATCCTATGGACAGATGAGACCAAGATCAACTTGTACCAGAGTGATGGGAAGAGAAGAGTATGGAGAAGGAAAGGAACTGCTCATGATCCAAAGCATACCACCTCATCAGTGAAGCGGTGGTAGTGTCATGGCATGGGCATGTATGGCTGTAAATGGAACTGGTTCTCTTGTATTTATTGATGATGTGACTGCTGACAAAAGCAGCAGGATGAATTCTGAAGTGTTTCTGGCAATATTATCTGCTCATATTCAGCCAAATGCTTCAGAACTCATTTGACCGCGTGTCACAGTGCAGATGGACAATGACCCGAAGCATACAGTGAAAGCAACCAAAGAGTTTTTTAAGGGAAAGAAGTGGAATGTTATGCAATGGCCAAGTCAATTTCCATGACCTGACCCCGATTGAGCATGCATTTCACTTGCTGAAGACAAAACTGAAGGGAAAATGCCCCAAGAACAAGCAGGAACTGAAGACAGTTGCAGTAGAGGCCTGGCAGAGCATCACCAGGAATTAAACCCAGCGTCTGGTTAAGTCTATACATTCCAGACTTCAGGCTGTAATTGATTGCAAAGGATTTGCAACCAAGTATTAAAAAGTGAAAGTTTGATTTATGATTGTTAATTTGTCCCATTTCTTTTGGTCCCTTAACCACTTGCCGACCGCTCACTTGAGCTCTACTGCGGCAAAGTGTTTAGTTCCCGTCCAGCGACGTAGACCTACGTCGCTGGACTCCTCCCCTTGTGGGCGGCGCACGCGCGCCGCCAGAGGCTCGCTCCCGCTGTATTCAGTCACAGCGGGAGTCGGGCCAGGGGAGGAGCGGCGGTGATCACCGCCGCTCTTCCCCGATCGTCGGGGAATCGAGTTTGGAGATCCGCCCGCTTGTGTAAACAAAGCGGGCGGATCTCCTAAGTGACAGACAGTGACAGATTGCAGGGTTCAGCATAGCTGAACCTGAAATCTGTCCGTGTCACTCAGTCACCTCCCCCCACACACGTTAGTAAGCACCAGGCATACATTAACCCCTCCCTCTCCAATCAAATTAACCCCTTCCCTGCCAGTGTCATTTTTACAGTAACAGTGCATATTTATAGCACTGATTACTGTAGTAATGTCACTGGTACCCCCAAAAGTGTCAAAAATGTCAGTCAAGGGTCCGATCTGTCCGCCGCAATGTCGCAGTCCCGAAAAAAAAAAAAAAAAAAAAAAAAAAATCGCAGATCGCCGCCATTACTCGTTAAAAAAAAATTACAGAAATCTTTCCCTTAGTAAACGCAATAACTTTTGCGCAAACCAATCAAAATACGCTTGTGATTTTTTTTACCAAACATATGTAGCATGAAACAAACTGGCCAAAAATTAAAAAAAATTTAGATTTTTACATTTTGGGGGGGGGGGGGGGGAGAATTTCATATAAAAAAAATGTGAAAAATATTATTTTTTCAAAATTTACGCTATTTTTTTGTTTATAGCGCAAAAAGTAAAAGTCGCACAGGTGATCAAATACCACCAAAAGAAAGCTCTGTTTGTGGGAAAAAAAGGACGTAAATTTTGTTTGGGTACGGTGTCGCACGACCGCGCAATTGTCAGCTAAAGTCGCAGTGTCGAATCGCAAAAAGTGGCCTGGACGTAAGACAGCAAAATCCTGCGGTGGTAAAGTGGTTAAAAAGTGGGAGGTACATATACAAACTATTGTAATTCCTACACCGTTCACCTGATTTGGATGTAAATATCCTCAAATTAAAGCGGATTTAAAATCCATTGTGGTGGTGTATAGTGTCAAAAAGATTAGAATTGTGTCGATGTCCCAATATTTATGGACCTGACTGTATATGGGTATATTTTTACATGGCGGTTCGTGGAGTTTTTTTTAGAATAAGGGATTTTCTAATTAATTTTTAACCCCTTTACAATAGTAAAATAAAGTCTTGTGTGTCCTAAAAGCATTACATGACTTACTTCTATACAAGCAGTAAAATTATTGCAGAATGCATAGGCCCATTGCTAAAATGTGATAATGACGCCGGGCTCTAAAACCTCTTTAAAATATCTCTTTGATAGATGCCAATTACAAGGTGATGCTATGATGGTATTTGATTCCTAGCATGTGCAATCTCCAAGGTAGCCAAGGTCCCAAATATAGCGAATAGGCATGCAGATGGTCACATGGGGCTGCTGTGGCTAGGCTGATGCGTTTCAGGGGCGAACCCCCTTCCTCAGAGCCAGGAAAAATGCAGCATTTTTCCTGGCTCTGAGGAAGGGGGTTCGCCCCTGAAACGCGTCAGCCTAGCCACAGCAGCCCCATGCGACCATCTGCGTGCCTATTCGCTATATTTGGGACCTTGGCTACCTTGGAGATTGTACATGCTATGTTGATGATGTGTGTAATATCACACCAGTTTTGTGAGTATTCTGTATACTTTTTAATATTTTAATAAATGGTTTTATGGTAATGCACTAGGTCGGTGCGCCCTTTTTTTCCTTTTTTTATCTTTTCTACCAGTTGGTTCTGGATACCCTTGATCCTGAAGGGGGCAGCAAGACCGGTAGCTCTTTTAACATCGGAGTTCAAAGTGAACCTCTTTTTACTCGTCAGATATTACTTGAGCGCAGGAGATTTTGTTTTACTACTTGAAGGTATTTGATTCCTACCAGGGTTGCAACATTTTCTCTACAAGCTTCAAAAGTGTGTTCAGGAGAGGAGCTGAAGAGCAGAAAAACTGAAAAATTACTATTAAAATACTTCTGTAAATTTTCCTTTCCTGATGGACTCCATGGCAGCATACATTTGGGTAGCCCCGCCCTCGCTCCTACCCCATAGGACCCCACTCCCCTAAATTTTCAGACTGAGCCAGAGGCCGCATTCCTTAACTAGCCTAGTCATTACTCTGGGAGGGAACTCCTGCTGCCATTGAGTCCATCAGGAAAGGAAAATTACAGTAAGTATTTGATAGTAAATTTTCAGTTTTCCTGACAGACTTCCATGGCATCATACATTGCCCAAAAAAAAGAATGGAACAGGCAATAGTGCATTACCTCTTAAACGACTTTATTAAAAAAGGTAGAACACTTACAGTCAAGTTGAATAAATAGGCGAATACAAATTCAATCATGGCCGCTCTGCAACGCGGACCACGGGTGGTGATGGCGCAGGCTTCTCCCCCCAATGCGTTTCCCCTGATGAGGCATCAACTGGGAATGGAGAGCATTTGTGGGCACTATCTGTCACTGAGTGTGAGGGGTATAGGAGAGTGACCAATCCCCATACAGAGTCAGAATAAGATTTACAAGAAAATTCACTGCCTGCTAGTCTGGATAGTTTGCCTGATGATTTGGAGAACATTATCACTCACCATCTGACCTGTGAAATATTTTCACATCACACGTTTATTTTACCAAGGTTAAAGTTTCGGTTACTGCTGGAGATCAATTCTTTGTTTGCGCACCTTATTATTCAACAAAGGTAGAATATTGCTCTTCACGACAGAAGATCTCATCCAAGAAAAAGGACTTAAATCCGATACCCCGATATCAAAGGCAGGAACCTGTTTGGCCAATTTGGAAATTACTGCGAACATTGATTGCCACGGTCTTAGCAACAGACCCCCCAAAAACTGGAAAGCATATGGCTTGGGAGACCTTTCCTGATCTGACACAGCATCCGCACCCAGGGCTTGGCCCAGGCCCTTAGGGGAAAGCTTTCCGGCTTGTACCAGTAAGGAGATGGTACCCGATGTAACCCTGAAATCTTGTCCAGAGATAAAATCCACTAGGAGGGAACTGTATGTAGGAACCACTTATCGCACAATTGGGACACAGAAAGTGGATTCTTCCCAGAAATTCTATATAGATTTAAAAGAGATAAGCAAGATTCTACTCCACCCAGATCACAGTCATCTCTACCTCTTCTCAGTGGACTGACCCTGCAGGTTCTGATCTGCCCCTGATGCAGGACACCACTGTTAAGTTGTTCAGCCTCACTGGAGACTAAAAAGCCTGCTGTCAGATGACAAAATGAGAAAAGGCGAAGGGAGCATGAAAAAGCTGGCCACAAAACTAGAGTGTTCAAACTAACTTCCCAGGAACCGGGGAGTTCTACTGGCAAAACTATCTGACAGGTAGGTTCCACTGGCAATAACGCAGCACAGAAGATTTATTACTGTGCCAGCACCCACGGCTTCATCTGCCTGTTTGCAAGACTCGAATCGCTGGGTGCATGATCAACATTGGAGAAAAAAAACCCTTCCAGGAGGAAGCTTTTTCCATTGAGCACACCTCAATATAGGGATGGGAGAGACCATGGTCCTGATCATCAGCCATTGACGAGGGATCACTGCTCTGTTGCACCAGTGGTTTTCGTGTGGGTTAACTGCGCTTTCCATTGGATGGGGGAATTTTCTGAAAGACCACCAAAAGTCCAGCATGCTGTATCTTTGGTATGCTTTCAGAAAACGTGGCAGAAATACAAAATCTAATGGAAGTGTGGGTATACTGCATGAAAACCACGGGTACACTGATCTGCACCTGTGCTGCAGGGAAACTGCAGCAGGGTAGTGTGCGAGTTTCAACCTATAATGAGATAATAAATATTGAACTGGCCAACAACTTGCTCACTGGTCTACTACATTAGATAGTTAGCTCTTAGAACTTCAATTGTCAGCAATGACTGGTTAGCAATAAAGACCACTTGAGTACTGTTTAAACTAATATTACAGTCACCAATAGACAACATTTATTTTGCCCTATGTTAGCTACCACTGTTAGCGGTTAGGACTGCCCATTTAATTTTCATGTCCTATATCTATAGTTGTTTATTGAACATGTACACAGTGTTTAGGTATACGCTACTGGACTGATGATACAGTTTCTGTAAATTGTGTTTTATTAGGAACTGTTTTAATACATTGAACTATATGTGACTATACTTGTATAAAAAAAAAAAAAAAAAACTTGAATACAAATATTGAAACTGAAAAATGGCTCTGGGGTAACAAATTAAAGGGAGTTGCAAAGTCAGAAGGTTTATCTTAACACATTCTATGCATTAAGATAAAAAGCCTTCTGTGTGAAGCAGCCCCTAATACTTACTTCAGCCCCATCTCTGTCCACGAGTCCCTCGGCCATCCAGGACTCTCTCTCCTGATTGGCTGAGACACCGCTGTGTCGCCATTGGCTCCCGCGGCTGTCAACCAAAGTCAGTTAGCCAATCAGGAGAGGGAGGGGCCGAACCTGTGTCCATTAAGGCACGGAGCTGCAGCTCGGCTGGGGTGCCCCAATAGCGAGCTGCTTGCTGTGGGGGCACTCGACAAGAGGGAGCGGCTAGGAGCAGCAAAGAGGGACCTGAGAAGAGGAGGGTCTGGGCTGCTCTTTTCCAAATCAGGTAAGTATACCATGTTTGTTACTTTTTTTTTTTTTTATTTAAAAAGAGACTTAATCACTTTAATGGTGTTAGAATTTTATATTCATTTAACATATGCAGTTTGCCAGATATTTTTCAGATGTATTAGTGTTGGTAGCCTGGAAAAATCTGTGATTTTTCCATCTAAAAGTTCAGCAGGGGTGAGGGTCCCAAATTGTAAACATCAAGAATTGACTGTACATCTGTTATATGTCATGAATTAAAAAAAGTGTTACCTGTGGAAGACTGCAGTATCTGAAGAGTTCAGGAATCTCCTGAAAATCCTGAATCTTAGTAATAGCTTTCTGGTCTGGAACAAATTCTGATTTCGCAATGACCACATCCCGCATGACAATCAATCCAGGTGCTGTCAGCTCTTTCTTGCACACTCTCTCAAACACTGCCCTACATATGGTCAAAAATTAAACAAGGAACAGTGGGTATGCAGAATTAGTATCTAAATGTTTAAAATATCGTTTCCTAAAACTGCAATCCCAATTACAAAAAAGCTGGGACGCGGTTTAAAATCTACATAAAACAGAATTTAATAATTAGCAAATTTTATAAACCCATATTTAATTCACAGTAGAAAACAGAAAACATATCAAATGTTTAAACTGAGAAAATGTACCATATTCGAAATAAAAATAAAGCCGGTCATAGACAGTTCGAATCTCGGCTGGTTCAGCCGTGACCAGCGGAAAATCGAACTATGTACGGGCAGGCTTACTGTACCCACATTGCTTGATTGATCAACTTGGGTCCAACCAGTCGGTCGGATTTTTCATGCGATTACTGCCAGTTAGAACTGCTAGCATTAATCACTGTGTTCTCTCGGCTGGGACAGCTAAACTCCCCACTGGAAGAGCACAATAGCTCCGCGGTTGGAAATCAAATCATCAATGGCAGGAAAGAAAATCAAATATATTGCCGGCTTAAGGTAATTTTCAAATTGATGGCAACAGATCTCCAAAAAGTTGGGACAGGGCCAAGTTTACCACGGCGTAGCATCCCCTCTTTTAACAACAATCTGTAAACATCTGGGAACAGAGGAGACCAGTTGCTAGAGTACTGGGAAAGGAATGTTGTCCCATTCTTACCTATCTAAAAAGGAAAAATTTTTTTTTTTAGTTTTGGATAGAGTGGAGATGGATTAGAACCCCTGACAGTTTTTACTGCTGTCTGTGTCCCCATTGGGGAGATTCACCCACCTTATTTGTCCTGTTTACCGTTATCATTGAAAATCCCACATTTTGGGTTGTCCCCAGAAAAGTAATAGAGGGGAAATGTTTCAATGGGGGTACTAGTTCTGGTGACCTGGGAGCCCCTAAGGGATTTCTTTAATTTGCAGGGATTTTCTCTTACTTCCTGTTTGGCTATGGGACAGGAAGTGATGGAAATTTTCACAATGGGAGATAGATGGCAAAAAAAAAATCTGACAGGGGTTATAACCCTCACTTGCTCTATCCAAAATGAACAAAGTTTTGCCTATAGTTCTACTTAAACTTTGCATATTTCACATAGCATCCCAACTTTTTTTGGAATTGGGGTTGTAGACCCTTATTGGATTTTTTTTCAGGTTTTCATCTGTGTTGTCTATCCCAAATCTATCCACAGATAAAAATGTTTTGGGTAAAGCTAAAAAAATTCATAACAGAGGCTTTTATTAAATTTATCAGGCACTGAACTATTGAACGGACAATAAAGATTGTCATAAAGGTCCTGGCTCACTAAAGAAACCTATGATAAACTTTTGCCACCTTAACAGAACCTGTGGGCTTGTGTAACCAAATGTTTAACTTAAAGTGGAACTTCACTCTCTTAATCCCTATTTTTAATCATTATGCTGCTAGCATTAGTAGATTATATTTACTTGCTTAAAACTTTCTTACATGTTTCTTCACTCACATCTTTCTTTACTTCCTAGTTTCCATGCCTAGGCAAATGATGTCATACATCCCAGGAGTCTACAGGAGGGGAGAAGGGGTTTACTCCGCTAAGCCTACATGCCTAAGCTAAAGGCAGATGGGTTCCAGGAATTAAATGCTACATGAATCATCTGTCCTCACTTAAGATGGCCACTGGGGTGGTTTTCAAAGTGATTTCTCAGCAAAATAAAGCATAGAAGCATAAATGGATGTAGATTTTGCTTTGAATATTAAAAATTAATAAATAGCGTATTTGGTGGTGCTCAGATGCAGTGTAGTTCTACTTTAATGACTGTGTTTATCTACAGACATGGAATGACAATCAGGTAGATGAGAAACCCACATCTTTAAATGCAAAAACTGTTGGCTGATCACTATTGTGATAATCGACTTGATAGGTCAGGATAACATATTTCCATTGCTATTGTTAAACCTTAGAAAGCCAGGATTTGCAGCATCCTCCCTCCTACTTCTCCTTCCCCTCTCCATCATCGGGGCCAGGCATGGCGCTGTAACCCCTCTAAAAATTGTCACCTCCTAAATATTTGGGAATATTCATTACATTATCCTCGTCTGAGGCATTAAAGGTTTATATTGACCCCCTGATGAGAGTGATCATCAGGGCCAAGCATATAAGCTTATGAAACATTCTGTAGTACACTGTAGAAACTCTAACATTCCGATCTAGCATGTACATGCAACCATGCCTTATCCGATTCTATATGTATACATTATAATATTTGTCTCCAATGTGTTTAGATATTTACCTGATTATGTTTAAACTGGTACTAAAGGCTCAAGGTTTTTTACATTTATGCATTCTAAAAACCCCTCTGTGTACAGCAGCACCCCCACCCCTAAAACTTACCCCCATCGCGATCCACCCTTGGCTCTTCAGGGACTCTCCCCCCTCATTGGCAAAGCCAATCACAGCCAGTGAGCCAATGAGGAGAGGGGGCGGGGCCGAGCCATGGTTGTGTGTGTGTGTGAATGGACATGTAGAGCCGCGGCTTGGGAGGGAGTCTGCTTAGGTGCCCCCATTGCAAGCTGCTTGCCCTGGGAACACTTGGAAGGAGGAAAGGGCCAGGAGCGCTGACAAGGGGACCGAGAAGAGGAGGATCAGGTCTGCTCTGTGCAAATACTGTAAAGGGAGCCTAGTGTGGAGACCGGTGTGGCCAATTGATTTTAACAAATGGTCACCTACCATCCAAAGACCCAGCAGGAATTCCCACTTGGTCATATAATGGCGCAGGGAGCCACCGCAACCTGGTAAGCTAGTAACACACAAAAAAGGGGAGGGAAAGGAACCAGGAACAGTTCCCCAAAAGTGGTTGCATAAAGGGATGCTCACAACTGCTGTATTCAAAAATAGTAAACTTTATTGAAAAACAGGGCATTTCATTGTATGTAAAAAACCCCTAGGTGAGGGGGATCATGGTACACATTATTGGATCAATTGCAATGTAGAATAGCATGAGACAACATTAAAAACAGCACAATGACAAAAACTAAAAAAAAAAATACATACAATGAAATGCCTTGTTTTTCAATAAAGTTTACTATTTTTGAATACAGCAGTTATGAGCATCCCTTTATGCAACCACTTTTGGGAAACTGCTCTGTGCAAAACCATCACACAGAGCAGGTAATTGCAACATGGTTGTTTTTTTTAATTAAAAAAAAAAAAAAAAAGCCTTTCATATCACTTTAAATGCACTGAAATCCATTTATACCTAAAGTCATCAATGTCCTTATGTGACACTAGATTTTTCACAACAAGAAAGCCATTCTCCTCATAGAAACGTCTCTGTTCTGTAGTCAGCAGGTTATTATCCAAAGTATATCTGTTAAGAGAAAGTACAGATGAAACAGAACTTCATCATTCTTGAATGCAGACAGTAATGCAATACACAAGTGAACTATTACCCATTCTAATCAACAGTAAGCAGCAAAGATGAAAATCTACTCCCCAGAGATAGAAAAGTACTCAGTGCTAAACAGAAAATAGCACATTAAAATATCTTCTTAATTCAGTTCCTGCGTTGCCAAAACGGAAGTACTAGTTATACAGGTGGCTTCATCAGGATCGCAGTTGACATAAGCGAAAAAATGTCCTTTATTCCAGTATACTTGTATATAATTCCGACCGGGAAAGTAAAACACAACTGAAAAAACTAAGTAGCTTATTACCAACAACTTCATTTGAGGTTAGCATGTCCTCTGTATTAGCTCCCTAGTGACCGGTATGCAGTGCTGGCCACTGTACAACCTTAGATGTGCACAAGACTTCCATGTCTGGAAATTGTGGAGCACACGGACAAAGGCCAAACTGTCCTCACAGAAAGACTTGCAGGCTCTGCATGTAAACGTGCAGTTTTTCTCACCGGTGAAGGCTTCACAATTTAAGCTGCCCAGAAACTAGGAGGCATCTGGATATCCCAAAATGGTGTGCTCAGTATGCAAAACAATGACCTATGCTAATGCAATGGTCACATGGTTAGAGTAGGGAAATCCTATACAATCAATTTTTGTATTTTACTTTTCAGGCACAGTTAACAAAAGTAGGCCGAGCACAGCTGCTTGGCGTTTTCCATGTCTATGAATTAAAAAATTAAAACTGATGGTGATCTTCACCAGTCTCTTTCTTCTCCCTGTAACACCTTAGCCATCCAGGATTAAGACCATACTTTGGGTGAAATGCGTTGGATCAGAAGGAGGAGCATGGTGGGGATGAGACAGTTCACTTATCCACATGTTGGTTTGGCAGTCGCACAGAACAAGAGCCAGAGAATCTTGAATGGTATGGTATGGGATTCTTTTTTTTTCTTTTCCTTCATTGTGATGCTTTAGGGAGCTTTCTATTATAACGTTTTAATTGAAAAGTCACTTAAAAGCACAGTATTGGGCACACATTAAAGCCCAACAAAAGGTTATAACATGTCATTTTTATTGCCATCTGTGTCCCTGTTGGGGAGATTTCACGTCACTTCCTGCCCTAGTGACCACACAAAATGCAAAGTTTTTTTACTTGTACCTACATAAAAAGCCTACATTCAGGCTTACTTGTAGGTACAGTGAATATCTTCTAAACTTACACTGTTTAGGAGATATTCACACTGCATACAGCCAGTGACATCACCGACATATGCGCTCTGAAATTCTGGAGTACTGTGCCTGACCTTCAGAGCTTGTCCTGTAAACGAGAGCTCCAGCACACATGCACAGGAGTGACATCATCGTAAAACTGGGCACTCACGTACCTGGAGGCCGCAAACCCGGAAGGAAGACTAAGTGAAGATAAATGTCCTGTCAGTAGTGACAACGTGCCGCTGGAGGGCTTCGTTTTAAGGTAAGTCTTGCATAATGTGCTAGTATGCAATGCATGACATTGCCTTGCAGGGGATTTTTTTTTTTTTTAAGCTGCGGTTTACTACCACTTTAAGGAGAACCTCCTCGACAAGGACACAGGCAGCAATAAACCCCTGATAAAGATTAGAATGCTTCCCCATTATGCAGTAAAAAAAAAAAAAAAAAAATGCCTTTACTAATGTCTGTGCCCCTGGCTGATGGCTATTTCCTTTCTTAGGCTTTGTTCACATCTATGCGTGTCAGAAAAGGGACAAAAAAAAAAAAGGTTGCACTTTTCTGACACACACAAACTGCTCTTTAACAGATGCACAGAGGCACCCCCATGCATTGGATACCGCATGTTTTTGCATGCGCCAAACCACATGGTGCATCACAATTTTACAAAAGGGTCAGGGATGCATCTGTACCCCGCCACCTCAAAGACCAAAACTGAGTGATCAGAGACCGCTGATTGCTTGGTTCTCGGTCTTCAATGAGCCAGGGACGAGTCATCGGCTCTCTGCTCCTCCAGCGTTTAATGGAGTGCTGGGCTGTGCAGGGACCAGGAGTGGCTGGGTCAGGCTCCCAGTGGCATGCTAACAGACTGAGCCAGCTCCCGGTCCAGGCATCTGGGTGGATCTCTCCAGAATCTGGACCGGCTGAGTGACGTCAGCAGACAATGGACTTTAGCCCACTGTGGGCTGAATCAGGTCACAGGAGTGCAGAACAAAGTGCACTCCTGTGACTCACAGAAGTAGGACCAAAAAAGCTTTGACCCTACTTCTTCTTTAATGGGCTAGTCATTTATACACCTTAATATTTTTAGCTGAATCATGCTTAAATTGCTCATTACTCTGCATTTTCCAACTTCTGTACACATACATTTGATAATGGAGGAGTGCATATGGGTGTCAGGACTGCATATTTTTCACCAGTTTTATTAGGACTGAACATTTATAAATTACTAGTAATAGATTACAGTTTATATATTGCTATTTGTAGGACTGTCACTCAAATTATTTTTTGTGAATAGGTTTCCTTTCAAAGAACTGTTAATACCTGTTGAATAACGATATAGAACCAAAACATATAATATCTTGATTAATAACAAAATCCCTTTTTGGATTCAGATTTAAAGGCTGCAAACATACTTACTTAAAGCTTGATGGATGGCTGACAGTTAAAACCTGTCCTGATACAGGAACAGCGGTCTGAAATTTTATGTTAAGGCAAAAAAAAATAGCTCTACAAGCTTGATTTTAAATAAAACATATGGTCAACACAATTTACTTGCAAATATTGCCTAGCATAGATACTGTTAAATGAAAAATAAGACGGGATCCAGGGGCATCTCTACAGCTGATCTTGGCTGTTCCACTGCAGCGCTGTCCTATCAACAATGTATTTTGTGCATACCAGATGTTCCCATCTAACTACCTTTCTGTGTATGGACAGCAGGGTCGCTGTTAGAAATCATGGGGCCCCCTACAGCCCTCGTGACCGGGGCCCCCCAAACCAAGCCCAACCCCCCCCCTCGGTGCAGCGGAAAAGCAGCACTGACTTTAACTGAATACACCCGAAAATCAAAAAAGCCCCTCCTATGCTCCCACCTCCTGGGCCCCTCTGTTAACCTAACCTAGGGAAATGTAATTTAAGTCCGGGTAAGCAAGTAGGAGTGAGGGTGTGGTCTAGTAAAATCCATTTAGGCAGACATGAACAAAAAGCTGCCCTGGGCCCCCCTGTTTAGCTGATGGGGCCTGGGCCCAGTACAACAGGACCATTTGTACTGCCTTATCAGCAGCCCTGATAGGCAGCCTAGGATTTTGAAGGAGAAAGCCCACATATGTAAATGCTTACTGTACCACAGAATTCAAGTTATGTTATAAACATCTCTAAAGACACGTGGCAAATATCTTGAGATATCAGTCGTAATTATAGGATGAAAGCAGCTGTATTACTCATTAAGATCACAGGTCTGTACAAAGAGCTATGAAGACTCCAGATTTAAGGAAAGATGGCAAAAATACGTACAACGGTGTATGAACATACCCTTATCTATGCAACTAATCAATCATTATGCTGGTCATATACTGTATATATAAATCTGATAATAATTGTTTTAAAATTCAGACTCAATCTAGCAATCAGATGTTTTTTTCTGCTATGTAGTTCCTTTTCAACCAATCCTGCAGGAAGGTTAAAAAACAATTGGTTGGGTGGGGAAGTTCTGATCATTTTTATACCAGTCATGTATTATAATTCAGCAATTAACAGAGTCTAAAGAATCACTTTTTAATTTTTGACAATAACCCATTAACACTAAAAGTGATCATATTGAAACAAGCGAATCTACATTTTGTGTTTCATTAAATGATCGCAGCTACATCACTATCCGATAATCAGGGAGCATGGCCGTAGACCTCTCAGGGTGGGCCACATCCGTGGCGGCCAAGTCAGATAAGGATCTGATGAGACAGGGGAAGGCGGGGGACAATTTTGCTAGACCGCCACCCAAAGGCCACCTCCAACTGGGAAAGAAAGGACTCCAGGACCGCTGTCAGTGCACCCATGGAGGGCTGGGACCCCTAGGGACCTGCAGACTCTGAGAGGGGGGTCAGGTGGGGAAACCTGCTTCTAAGACTCTATAAGTAACTAGGGGGTCCCCGACAAAAAAAAAAAAAGTGTCTAGAAGCGCTATGGGCCACCCCCACTGCGCTGGTAGAACCACAGGGTCACCAGCAAGCAGAGCACCCCACAACCAGCACCAGAAAGAGGGAGGGACCCCATCAGACTCCCCACCCCACCAGAGTAGCACCGGTCTGCACCAGGAAGCATTGCTCCACTTTCGGCATTCAAGGGGAAGGAATCAACACCAGGGGAAAGGAGGATCCCCAGAGGCTCCCCTGTCATGGACGCGGCTCCATTAGCACGCCGGACCAAGGAAAAATGGCCTCTGGACTACACAAACATGGTCATCGGCCATAGAAAGACAAAGGCTACAACAAAATGGCCACCACCCGCACCCACCCTACCCCCCCCCCCCCCAGGGGGAGAAGGGGATAGCTACTCACCATACCAAGAACCAGGCGGGCACCGCTCCATGTAGAACCTCTCCGCCATCAAAATAGGGGGGGGGGCTGTTGGCCAGGAGGAATGCTGCAAGTCAGGCAGACAGCCGGGCGTATGTGACTTTTCAAGGCGTTTAACTCGTAGGCCAGCCCCCGTCCAGTGGGGATATGTCGCGGCTGACCTAGCACAGAGCTGTGTTCTGCATGCGTGCGGTGACCACTGGATAGAATATCCAGCCCATCCCCCAGTCCAGCAGCTGATTATAGATCTCACAGGAAAAAAAAAAAAAAAAACAAGGAGGAAAAAAAGCCATTTAAGAAGGAAAAAATTGCCAGGACCAGAGATCCCAGCAGGGAACTAGGTCCTTACTCCTGACTAGGCAGAAAAAAACTAGAGACCTATAGCAGAGAGGGGGGGGGGGGGGGGAGTATACCACCTGGGACTGCCCACAGGCATAGCCAAGTCTTTTTCTCTGTCTAGTGTTCTTCTCCTGATGGGGGCAGTATAACCCTATGGTTCTGCATAATGGAGAAGCTGTGTCAGTCAATGAACGAAAGAGAAATAATAGTTTCCTGGCAATCATGCAATTTCCACTTTAGTGCTTTCTCAGTCATTGACCTTGATTAACTGTGCAGATAAGGTGCTTTGACAAATCTAGTTTTCCTGATATGTATGCTGTTTATCGATAAGTGTCTCAAAGTTTAAATTTGAAGCCAAAGAAAGCAGGCAGCTTGCATTTTTAGGAGGTCAGCAATGGTGGTCTTTGTATTTCTTTCAGTACAGCATTGAATAATTGCATCACATCAACTGTGAGATCAAGACTTATTAGAAGAGGCAAACTTTAGGCAACTGATCATAAGAAAAAAAAAACAGTAAGACGAGGGCTGAAGATGAGAGGCTGTGGGCAGGAGGCCGGGTGCTGTGTAATACAATGAGCTTTCTTTCAGAAGCTTTGGGTTTTTTTTCTTCTACAATCCTTGTAATGTTTTATTGTTGCCTCACTATTGCTCTATTTTTAGTCTCCTACATACAAAAAACACATTCACATATTTACACTTGCATATCGTAACCCTCCTTGAATTATTTGTGGCTAAATAGTCAATAGCAATTTATTAATGGAATTCTATGGTCACAGCATACACTTTGGTGTTTTCTAACAACAGCGTTGTAATAACAATACAAACAATAGGTTTTTTCTTTACAATCCAATATAAGCTATGAAAAATATCCTTTCATGTTGTAAGTGCTGCATGTCTACTGGACATCTTTACCCTCGACTTTCTGGATTCCCTGCACACTACAGCGGGAGTCGGGCCAGGGGAGGAGCGGCGGTGATCACCACTGCTCTTCCCCGATCGTTGGGGATCTAGTGTGGAAATCCGCCCGCTTGTGTAAACAAAGCGGGCGGATCTCCTAGGTGACAGGCAGGGTCAGATTGCAGGGTTCAGCATAGCTGAACATGCGATCTGTCCTTGTGTCACTCAGTCACCTCCCCCCACACACGTCAGTAAGCACCAGGCATATATTAACCCCCTCCCTCTCCAATAAAAATTAACCCCTTCCCTGACAGTGTCATTTTTACAGTAACAGTGCATATGTATAGCACTGATTACTGTAGTAATGTCACTGGTACCCCCAAAAGTGTCAAAAATGTCAGTCAAAGGTCCGATCTGTCCGCCGCAAAAATGACAGAAATCTTTCCCTTTAATACGCTTATTGCGATTTTTTTACCAAAAATATGTAGCAGAAAACAAATTGGTCTAAAATGATAAAAAAATTTAGATTTTTACATTTTTTTTTTTGGGGGGGGGGGGGGGGGGGGGGGGATTTCATATAAAAAAAAAAATGTGAAAAATATTGTTGTTTTTTCAAAATTGTCGCTCTTTTTTTGTTTATAGCGCAAAAAGTAAAAATCACGCAGGTGATCAAATACCACCAAAAGAAAGCTTTTGTGGGGAAAAAATGACATAAATTTAATTTGGGTACAGCGTTGCACGACCGCGCAATTGTCCATTAAAGTAACGCAGTGCCGAATCGCAAAATATGGCCTGGTCAGGAATGGGGTAAAACCTTCCGGTCATAAAGCGGTTAAAAATACGCTCATTGAGAATTTTATTTGTCAAAGACATGTAGCTAAATACATTTTGGCCTAAATATATGACAAAAATTGAATATATTGGATATTTTTTAACTGTCAAAGTAGAAAAATATTGTTATTTTTTCAAAACTGTCGCTTTTTTAATATCGCAAAAAATGAAAAATCGCACAGCTGATCAAATACTACCAAAAGAAAGCTCTGTTTGTGGGAAAAAAAAGGAAGTACATTTCGTTTGGGTACGGAGTTGCATGACCGCGCAATTGTCAGTTAAATTCGCACAGTGCCGAATCGCAAAAAGTGGCCTGGACGTAAGACAGCAAAATCCTCCGGTGGTAAAGTGGTTAATGATCTCAGGTGAAACTTCTCTAAAGTTCATTACCTCCTATTAAGGCCCCTTTCACACTCATGCGACTTGTCGTGCGACTTGGGACTGCAAAGTCGCATGACAAGTCGTGCTCCATGAGTACCATTCATATCTTTGTGACTTCAAAGTAGTCATTGCACTACTTTGGTCCAAATTTGATGCATTTTGAGGTCCATAGCCCTCAAGATTACACAAGCATTGCTTCAAGTCCAGTCAAAATCACATCAAAATTGTGAGACTTATGTCACACAAGTGTGAAAGGGGCCTAAATCATGTTCTTTATAGGAATCCTGTCAAGAAGGAAATACATGGATGCCATAGCCAGCTACTACTAATAGCCTGGTCATTATATACAGATCTTCTAGCTTTAAGGCTTGGTTCACATTTATGCAAATTGTATAAGTTTTGACCCGCATCCGATTCACATGACATGGGAACCAAACCGGCTTTCTGGGAGCTGGTTCACATATCTGCGGGCCAGTCGTCACTTCCTGGCTCTGCAATGATTCCTGGGAGTTGGACGTCATAGCTCCCAGGAATCATTGCGCCTGCACCGGCCCCGACGTCAGTTCCGGGTCGCGCGCGTCATCCCCTTCTAAACAGCTTCTGGGCATGCCCAGAAGCTGTGGAGGGATGACGCGCGCGACCCGGAAGTGACGTCGGGGCCGGCGCAGAGCATCGTGGGACCAAAGAAGGCGGAAGAAGACGCAGAAGAGGACGCGCTGGCTTCAAGCTGCCCACATCTGAGATGGCAGCGCTGGACAAGACGTTTGCAAGGTAAGTATTTGTCCTAACAGGTAAATGCAACCCGGGACAGATCAGAGGCTAGCCATTGTGGAATGCACTAGCCCTGACTGTCCCGGGGGTATTAAAAAAAAAAAAAAAAAATCCAGGGTGGAACTCCGCTTTAAATTCGCACCTCAACCTGTAAACAAAACCGCACCAGACGGACTTCTTTGAGAAATTGTAATGAAACCATGCCTGGACATATGTGAACTGAGCCGAATACTTTCTAAATTACGCACTAAACACAAGACTTCAACAGTCTACACCAGGGGTGTCCAGCTCAATTTCGTTGTGGGCCGCATCAGCATTGCGGTTGCCCTCAAAGGGCTGATTGTATTTTTAAGACTATATTAATGTATTTACTCTTTATCATATTAAGTAATTGCCTCTGTATTCGATTATTACTGTTTTCATTAACAATTAAAGCATGTGAAGGACAGGTGCATACTGGCACAGAGCTCACTCACACTCCTTGTGGGGGAGAGAGCAAAAACAAGTATCTCCATGGCTGCACAGAGAAGGGCAGGATCTGTAAGAGGAGCTTTGTCCTCCTCTCTGTGGGACTGCTGAGACAAGGTGGGGGGTGGAGATGAGGGGGGTACCGCAGCTGCAAGAGAGGTGCGAGGGCCACATGAATGGCTTGGAGGGCCGCATTCGGCCCGTGGTCCTTGTGTTTGACATGTGTGGTCTACACGTTTTTCTCATAGGTTCCCTGTGGAACTATATGAAAGCAGAAAGCTAGCAGACCAATTTTACCGCTCTACCACCACTTTTTTTTTTTTTTTTAAAGCTCGTGGTGTGTGAAACACACTCAAAAGACTTAACACCCGGTGCATAAAAAAGTGCACACACGCAAACGTGAGACACACAAAAAAGTGCACAAGGCGTACACATGGCCCTCCTCCGAAGAGGAAGGACCCTGACCCTGATCCCCCGGGGCACGAAGCTCCTGACAGGGACTGAGGTACTCACTTTGGTCCACCCAGCCGAAGCCGGGCAGACCCCATTCTTCAGGGGGACTGCCGAAACAGCCCACCCCGAGTACTAGGTGGGGCTCCCCCGAAGGGAGACCCCATGAGAGAGGGCGAACTAAGCCAGAAGGCCATATCCACCCCCTCCCAAGACTTTCAGGGCAGGCCCGAGGACCTACGCCGTACCAGTCGTGCAAGTGCTCAACCAAAAAAAGGGACAAACGTGGACACACAACAAAGAAAAAAAAGAGTGGGGAAAGGGGAAGTGGAGAAGTGCTGGGTAGTGCCAAAGTGCTGGACCTTGGCAGGCCCCCCGGCCACTACCACACTCAGTTTGAAACTCCCCCAAATGTAATAACTTTAGCCGAAAGCAACCCAAGTATAATAAACAGAACATACTGTTATTTACTCATTCCAAAACTGTTGCCAGTGAACAAACATACCATATCTTATCTAGTTTCTTAATCAAGCACTGTCCAGTGAGGAAAGTAAAGGCATTTCTATGAAAAGCACAAGTGACATTGAGTGACTGAAGTTCACATGTTTTACCCTATGTTAGCACTGTAACACTGATAAACTGTTAAGGCCTCATGTACACTGCTGCCGCTAAACAAACGTTTAGGAACAGTGGGGTGTTTTTTTTTCAGCAACCCCTGAACTTTCCTCTATGTTATCTTATCTGTCCATGTACTCGGAGTTTTTTTTTTATAGTCATTTAGAGGCATTTTCTTGAAAGCAAAAAAATGCGTTCAGGACGGAAGATCATAGGCATTTGAAACGCTAAATGCTGCTAGCAGCTTGTAAACATGTTAGAAACGTTTATAGGCGTTCATAATAGGGAATCATTGCTGACCATTTGCAATAGTGAAACCAAAGAAGTGGGAGAGGGGGAGGGTACCCGGCCTGCTGGTAAACGGTGCAGTTCTGCCACGATAAATCGTGCCACAAACCGCATGCCGTGAAGCTTGTCGCCCAAAAAAAGTTCAGGAGCTTCTTTTGGGCGACATGCTTAATGTGATGTGGTGTGCCTCAATTTATCACGTAACAATTGTGGCAGGACTGCACTGCGTTTTTGGGTGTCATTCCAATGAATGGCATCTGAAATGTGCGTTGTGCGATTTGTCCGTGTTTGGAAATTGCTAGTGGGATCGCAGCGATTCTGCCCGCAATTCAAAATGCCCATGTCTGAATGTAGCCTTGAAGTGGTTCTGAAGGCAGAAGGCTTTTTAGCTTAATGCATTAAGATAAAAAAACCTTCTGTGTGAAGCAACCCCCTTCAGACCATCTTTATCCAGCGATGTTGCACGAGAGTCTCAGCTGTCCAGGACTTTCGCTCCTCGTTGGTTGAGACAGCAGCAGGCACCATTGGCTCAGAGTCCTGCCAATCAAAGTCAGTGAGCCAATGAGGAGAGAGAGGGGGTGGGGCCAAGCCATGGCTCTGTGTTTGAATGGACACACACCAGTGACCAGAAAAGCACTCTGCCCACAAAAGAAAGAAATACACAGAAACTGCTAGACAATCAGTTACTACGCAGATGGGCAATATGTAAGAGCAATCATACAGTACATTCTTGCATACGCAATATAACTGTCTCCTTATCTGAATGCAAATGTCAGGTGTTCTTCCTGTGTACTAAGTCTGAGTCCCCCCCCCCCCCCCCCCGCTAGTTGTGATACTGGTATGAGTAGAGTTGGTTAGATCCCTGGCACTAGTTGTGATACTGGTATGAGTAGAGTTGGTTAGATCCCTGGCACTAGTTGTGATACTGGTATGAGTAGAGTTGGTTAGATCCCTGGCACTAGTTGTGATACTGGTATGAGTAGAGTTGGTTTGAGCCCTGGCACTAGTTGTGATACTGGTATGAGTAGAGTTGGTTAGATCCCTGGCCCTAGTTGTGATACTGGTATGAGTAGAGTTGGGTAGATCCCTGGCCCTAGTTGTGATACTGGTATGAGTAGAGTTGGTTAGATCCCTGGCCCTAGTTGTGATACTGGTATGAGTAGAGTTGGGTAGATCCCTGGCACTAGTTGTGATACTGGTATGAGTAGAATTGGTTAGAGCCCTGGCACTAGTTGTGATACTGGTATGAGTAGAGTGGGTTAGATCCCTGGCACTAGTTGTGATACTGGTATGAGTAGAGTTGGTTAGAGCCCTGGCACTAGTTGTGATACTGGTATGAGTAGAGTTGGTTAGAGCCCTGGCACTAGTTGTGATACTGGTATGAGTAGAGTTGGTTAGAGCCCTGGCACTAGTTGTGATACTGGTATGAGTAGAGTTGGTTAGATCCCTGGCACTAGTTGAGATACTGGTATGAGTAGAGTTGGGTAGATCCCTGCTTGAAGAGACTGAGTCTGTAGCAGTAATGCCCCATACACACGTGCAGATTATCTGCAGACTTTTGTCTGCAGACTTACCAAAACCATATAATATGAGGTCAAATCTAAACACTTTCAATTTGTATGCAATCCGGCAGGCCCTTGCACTACATAGAAAAGGTAAGTCTGCAGACAAAAGTCTGCAGATAATCTGCACATGTGTACGGGGCATAACAGGATAAACTGTTCATGTTGATTGTCACACCACGTTCTGTTAAGGAGCACCGTCAGAAAATAAAGTCCTGCTATATCACTTCAGGCTGGCCCCTTCTGCAGGTATAGCTATGTAAAATGCTAAATAAGGGTCTCTACTGTGTAAAATTCAGTAAAACACTGACTCCAGTCCAATCCAGTTTTGCAAATGCTCAGTTGCTCCCCATTTTATGCATTTTTAGGCACTGCCGAGATTGTAGACCGATCTGCTGACAGCCTTAAAGCAGAATTAAACCCCATTATCCTTTACCACCAAGGAAGCTGCTTTTGTCTGATCTGTAACCGTCATGGTGACTGCACATATGATGCGAGTCACGACACTAGCCCCTTGATGGCTTAACAGCCATGTTGATGCAACAAACACAGGTGACAGCTAGCAATCCAGGCATTCCAGGAATGTAACTTTTTAGAGACCTAAATCAATGGGATTTGTTCCGCTTTAGGTCCCTTTCGCCCTTGTGCGACTTAAGTGTCGCACAATTTTGACTGGACTAAAGCAATGCCTGTGTAATCTTGGAGGTCTATAGACCTCAAAACGCATAAAAGTCGGGCCAAAGTAGTGCAGGGACTACATTGAAGTCGCACAGATATGAACGGTACTCATTGGAAATAGAGTACGACTTGTCATGTGACTTGCAGTCCCAAGTCGCAGGACAAGTCACACAAGTGTGAAAAGGGCCTTATGATTCAAATCTGCTCAGGAGCAATATAAAAAGATACATATTGACCAGATTTGAATATAGTGCCATAACAACCCAAGCAAGGTATAAGGTTTGAGCAGGGCCGTCTTTAATATTGTTTGGACCCTGGGCAAACATTTTCTTGGGCCCCCCTGACCATGCAATTTCGCTGTCTACCCCAAAAAACAACCACACTCTGTACCCACCTGTCCACAGCCACCTCTGTATCCCTCCCCTGTCCACAGACACCTCTGTACCCCCCTTGTTCACAGCCACCTCTATACCCCCCTTGTTCACAGCCACCTCTATACCCCCCCCCCCCCATCTACAGCCACCTCTGTACCCTCCCTTCCACAGCCACCTCTGTACCCCCCCATCCACCCCTCCTGTCCACAGCCACCACTGCCACCCCCCCTTTCCACAGCCACCACCACGGTACCCCACCCCCGTCCACAGCCACCTCTGTATCCCCCTGTCCACAGCCACCTCTGTTCACCCCCTCCCCTTTCCACAGCCTCCACTGTACCCCCCGTCTACAGCCACCTCTGTTCACCCACCTGTCCATAGCCACCTCTGTATCCCTCCCCTGTCCACCTCTGTATCCCTCCCCTGTCCACCTCTGTATCCTTCCCCTGTCCACAGCCACCTCTGTATCCCTCCCCTGTCCACCTCTGTATCCCTCCCCTGTCCACAGCCACCTCTGTATCCCTCCCCTGTCCACAGCCACCTCTGTATCCCTCCCCTGTCCACCTCTGTATCCCTCCCCTGTCCACAGCCACCTCTGTACCCCCCCCCCCCGTCCACAGCCGCCTCTGTACCCTCCCTGTCCACAGCCACCTCTGTACCCCCCTGTCCAAAGCCACCTCTGTACCCCCCTGTTCACAGCCACCTCTGTACCCCCCATGTCCACAGCCACTGAAGATGAAAATCATTGAACTAGTTTAGTGTGTCACAGGGTTGAATTGGATTGGAAATCAAACAGATCTGCACTTTTTTTTTTCTATTTTGAATAAATACACAATGCACGTTTATCCAGTGTACATAGAATGCTACATCATGTTTTTATGGGTTCCTAAATTGTGTGGCTTTCTCAAGACAGTTCTGCATGGAAATATTCAGGAGAATAAATGATTACAGGAAAATAAATGGCAGTTTTAAACCTTTAATATGAGGCAACATGGTTTTAAAGCTGACGTTTAACCATTATAAAACTATCTCACTTTAGTTAGCTAACCTGTCTGTTCTGAAGGATGTCCCATGTCATGCAGGCAGCTAGATCTGGGGAAATATTCACAGCAGGAAAACATTTTAGTACCACAAATGTCCACAGCCACCTCTGTATCCCTTCCCCCCATGTCTACAGCCACCTCTGCACCCCCCCTTTACAGTTCTCACCTCTTTTCACAAATTCACCCCATTCCACTCACAGTTCTCCTCACAGTCAGTGCAGTGATGCTGCCTGCACAGTTCTGTTATGTGTGTGCTCGTGCTCTTTTCCCATCACACACACAGTGCAGTCTACGCCTATCAGAGCAGCCACAACACTTCATGTTCTGTGCTATTGAACTCTGAGAAGAGGAGGGAGGAGGGGGAAGCACAGAGAGACGCTCTGCCTCACTCCCTGTCAGGAGAGCCAGCTCTAAAGGCCCGTACACACGTACCGATCGTCGGCAGACGAAAGATCTGCCGATTGTATGCGTGTTAGTATGGTGCCTCCGACAGCTGTCTGCGCACAATCCGCGGACAAAAGTCTTTCTTGCAAACATGAAAATTTTTGTCTGCGGACACCAGAACGGACGATTGTTCGCCTGTCAGTACAGAATTCGGCCGACAGACCGCAGATTTGCAAGACTGGGCATGCTCAGAAAATTAAAAACACAAGGAAAGTTAACCATTACATGACATCACTTCTGCAGTCAGCTGAAGTCTGCAGACAAAATTCTTGTGCTGTCCTTGTGCTGTCTTTGCACTTTTCAACAGACACCGACATCCCGGGGAGAAAAGACGAACATTTGTATGCCGACGATCGGTACGTGTGTACGGGGCTTTACACATAGAGCCCGCAACTGTCCTTCTCCTCTCTCTCTGCCTTTCTTGTGCAACAGCAAACGGGGGAGGACGGGACAGCTTAATTGACCGCTACAGAACTATTCAAGGCTCCAGGGGCAGCAGTTTTTTGGGCCCCCAACAATGACAGGGCCCTGGGCAAATGTCCCTTTTTGCCCTATGGTAAAGACAGCCCTGGGTTTGAGTGATAGCAAATAATAACGATAGGCTGAAACACCCATAAACACTGCACATAAAATGTGCTGCAGATTATCATGGGAATGACCTGGCTGCCTCTGCAGCACTAGCCCAGGATATACTATTGCATAGAAAATAGACACTATTATATAATGTAGTGGCTCCACATCCTTAGTGTAGGCACACCCTCTTATATAATGCCATAACCTGAAGACCATCTCTACTGTAGGGATGTCTGCATAAACACAATTGCTTTTGAGGAGATAAGTGATATACCATATTCCCCTGAAGCTAGAGGACTGGAATTATATCCTATAAGCTACCAGTGTCAGGCCCATGGAATGTGTCTGGTAATGCCTGAATGTGTGGGATAGGATTGTCTGCTGGATGAAGCCTCAGGAGCTCGGTCTCCTGAGCAATCCATATACATGGACAGATACAACCCAGTCAGGCCCAAAGGCCTGAAGCCCAAACCAGGCACAAACGTTGTCTATGTATATAGACACCCATATTGCCAACTGCATATAGTCGGAGTTAAAGCAGTATTCGTATAATAAAAGCTTCCCAAACCATGGCCCATATACGACTGAGGCCCATGCACAAAAGTAGACTATCAGTAGTATCAAATAAAAACAGTCACAGATAATTGGCAAAAGCCTTGATCTTCAACAAGAACTTAGTTGAACATTTGTAACTAGATGTCCAGTACCAAATAGCCTACTTCCTCATGTCCATGTTAATGTCCCAAGTCATGGTGCAAAGAGATACCCCCTGGTCTGCAATGTATACGCAATTGAGGTTTATGCCATCAAGCAGATAGCAGAATCCAGGACCTAGGTAAAAACTTGCTCTGTGGCTACCAATGCATTATATATCTATCCAGTGGAAGTACTGGGGGACTTCAGGTAAAAAGTGTGAAGATGAGCGCACCAAGTGGTGTCTATAGTGGATACTAATAACCCATGATAGGTACAGCCTCCACTCCTCTCTGACCATGGCCAAATGTTTAGTTGGAAAGAGTCACCCATAGAGAGAAGTACACTGAAGTAAACCTGAATATCTCACCTCAGGTGAGAAGCACCCAAAGTCTCCCAATTCCTGAGGTCTTAGACTGGCCATACATTATACAATCCCTAATTGGATACAATTGAAAGTGTTGTTTAGTTTTGACCTCATATCACATGGTCTTTGGTAAATCTACTGGAAAAAACTGCACAAGATAACAGAACATGCATAGCCAGCCTTAACCTGGTCAGGCCTGGTAGTAAATTAAAGCTGCTGACATCCCGAGCCTGAAAATTAGGCCAGAGCAGTCAGAAATGCACCACCTGCCTGTGATAATAAGCAGTCATTAGGCACAGGTTTGTCTATGCAGCCCTTGCATAGAGAATTATCCAAGATCCAGTCAATTATATGTTGCAGGATCCACACCAAAAATCAAGCACAAAGACCTGATTGCACCCAGTCTGAAGGGAGAGGAATGTGTCTGACTTCTTTTACAGAGGAGACTAATGGGCCATACACACTATAAGATTTTCTGAAGACTTTTTCCTTTAGATTTACCATATAAAAAAACATATAATATGAGGTCAAACCTAAACACTTTCAATTTGTATGCAATCTGGCAGGCCCTTGCACTACATAGAAAAGGTAAATCTAAAGGAAAACGTCTTCAGAAAATCTTATAGTGTGTATGGCCCTTTAGGCCCCTTTCACACAGGCGGACCATTCAGATCCACCTGTTTATTTTTTTGGCGGATCTGAACGGTCCCCCCATGCATCCCTATGGGGCATCGGATGTCAGCGGAGACATGTCCGCTGACATCCGATCCGTCAAATCTGGACAGATTGGAAACCCTATTTTCCATCCGTCCAGCGGATCGGATGGGATCGGATGAGAACGGACTGACGGTCCGCTCCCATCCGATTTCCCCCATAGAGATGCATGGGGAACTGACAGCTGTGTCTCCGCGCACAGCTGTCATCTTCCTGCTCAGCGGGGGATCGGCGGATCGATCCCCCGCTGAGAAAAACGGAGTCCGTCCGACGGACACTAGTGTGAAAGAGCCCTAATGCCTCGTACACACGTTCAGATAATCATACGAAAAATATCGCTTTCAACTTGATCGCATGATCTGATCGTTAGTACACAGCTTTCGACAGCCGATCACAAAATTGCGTCCAACAAAATCCAAAGGGACAAACACGAATACGCTTGTCGTACGATAGCCTAGCGAACAACAATCGTTTAATCAGTACAGTATGCATCCGCTAAAAATCGATAGACAAAGATGACGCATGATCAGAAACACAAAAATAACCCGGAAAAAGCCTGGCTGCCATTGTTTTTGTTTTGTACTGACACGTAGCTATGCAACCAGGAAGCTTTTCCAGAATCGTACGACAAAAATCATACGCTTAGTATGCATTGTTGAATTTGATATTAGTATCATGCAACAAATTGCGAACAATAAGTTGTCCGATTATCTGATCGTGTGTACGAGGCATAAGGCCCCTTTCACACAGGTGATCCGATCCGGTCCGCTTGTCAGTTTTTCAGGCGGACCCGATCGGATGCTCCTTGCATCCCTATGGGGCAGCGGATGTCAGCGGAGACACGTCCGCTGACATCCTGACTGCTCAGCGGTAACCGGCGGATCGATCCCCCCGCTGAGCAGAACGGACTTCGTCGGGCGGTGCACCCATGTGAAAGAGGCCTAATCCTTTTAGGACTCCCATGAATTCTTTGGCCACAGATTTGCTTATGCACTTTTGGCAAAGATGTTTGGCCCAGCTGGCTGGCATTTGCCCTCATAGGAAGCACATGCTTAGGAAGGGAATGCGCGCTGCTGGTCTTAGCCAAAAATCGCTGCTACCATTAATTAGCTTTATGTGCATTGTGGTTTAGAAGTACAGAGGTGGCCTCAGCATGCTCTGGCTTACCTTGGAGCGGTCCTGGCTCGCAGGCTCTGCAGGGCAGGATGGTGCAGCATCCAACATGGTCAGCTTCAGGCAAACTTCCAACACATGTTTCTTGAAAGCTTCCCTGCCCTTACTCCAGCCGCATCCCCAACTGCCCCATCAGTAGTATGGGTGGACACATACATGCTGATAGTGTGCTCTGTTCTCCCTGCTGCAGAAGGTGTCTGGCTCCGTAAAATTAAGGTTGCATGTTCCAGATTTCCACAAACGCCACCTTGGCGAAACTGGAAGGGATATCACTCGCTGCACCCAATCAGGATATACCTGCAAGTGACACAGCAAGAAGTGTGGTGTACCACACATCCACTCACACCTCTACTAAGATGGTGACGGTCAGAAGTGATGACATCACCACGTCCCATGAGCAAGACACCGCCATTTTGGTCCAGTGCCTGGGGGAAAAAAGAGCAAGTGCCCCTCTGCCTCCTGGCCCTGCAGCAATGAGTGAGGCACACTCAGGGCGCTTTTGATTCAATGCTTGCAGATGGGGGGGGGGGGGGGGGACGGTTGCTTACCCCCAAGTGGGAGCGAAACCTCAGGCAAAAAAGAGGGAGTAACCTTTAGGGGAGTCCTCTAGTTGCCCCTGTTCTGAAGCTGCCTAACCTCCCTGGAGGCTTGGGTGGGCAGGCCCTTTCAACTAGCAGAGAGCCTAGGAGAAAATAAACTGCTTGTAGCTCCTGTTGGTCTGGAGGAAACACAAAAACTGAGGTATGCGATGGGCGTTTAAAATGGTGGATGATGTGTTTCCTGTTTTAGGTTCGATGAGACCTATCTCTCAGATGCTGCCCTGGAAGACGACTTGAGAAAACCTTCTGTGCTGCAGCTCTCCCTCAGACCCCCCCCCCCCTTTTTTTTTTTTTTTAACCGGAGCCCGATCTGATCCAGCAATGTGCACGAGCGCAGCGGCTACAGCCGCTGTCGCTCTCCTCATTGGACAGATTGAATAGCAGCAGGAGCCGCTTCTGTCAATCAAAAGCTGTAACATGGGAGCAGGGCCGAATCCCAATGTCTTTGTCAATGGATGCAGCAGCAGGACTCAGGAGCGAGTACGCATGAGTGCCGCCATGGAAAGTGGATTTTTGTTGGGGCCCCCAATGAAGAGGCGGAAAACCACTGCATAGAGCAGGTAAGTATAGGCATGTTTGATAACAACCTCCCGCCCGCTGTGTAGATATGACGGCAGGCGGGATGCTCAGTTGTTCTGAACTGACGTCACCCCACTATTACTGCGCGCACCCGCGGGGGTGCTGTTTCATTGGGATACGGCCCAATCCCGATCTCGGTAAAGAGCCGTTGACGTGGCTCTTTAACCATGTGATCGGCTGTGTCCAATCACAGCTGATCACATGTATACAAGGAAATGCCAATTTTCGCCTCTCCTTGCCTCAGAGCAGCATCTCCTCACAGGAGAGACCTGTACAGGTAATCAGGGCACTGATCATCAGTGCCCGATGATCAGTGCAGCCCCAACAGTGAGGCCAGTCTGTGCCCATCATTATTAAAGAGGTTGTACACCTATAATTTTTTTTTTTCTCTTCTTTAAATCCTGAAAGAGAAACCCATAATGAGCTAGTATGCATCGCATACTAGCTCATTATGAAATACTTACCTTAGAACGAGCCCCCGCCGTGCCGTCCGCTTACCTGTATGACGGGCGACATGTATAGTCGCCCGTCTTCCGGGATCGCGGCATCCGGCCATCTGATTGGCCGGAGCCGCGGTGACGTCACTCCCGCGCACGCGCGCGGGAGCCGACGGTCACGGCACGGGGCTCTGAAGGAACGGCACGATCTGCCGTTCCTTCAGAGCGCATGCGCCAGTGACATCACTGGCTGCATTAAAGGTAAATATCTCCTAAACGGTGCATGTTTAGGAGATATTTACAGTACCTATAGGTAAGCCTTAATATAGGCTTACCTATAGGTACAACTTCCTGAGGAGGGTTTACTTCCTCTTTAAAAGTCAGTGCTGCTCATCAGTAGAGCCTATCCGTGCTGCATATTAGTGCCTCCTCATATCAGTGCCTCCTCAACAGTGAAGGAGAAACATTACTTTAGCTAAGAAACTTTTTTTTTGTTTTCAAAATTTTCGGTTGTGTTTTTTCTTGGTTTTTTTTAGCAAAAAATTCAAAACCCAGGGGTGATTAACCACTTAGGGACCAAGCCTATTTCTGACACATGTTTACAAGTTAAAAATCAGTATTTTTTGCTAGACTATTGCTTGGACCCCCCCCCGCAAACATACATACATACATACACACACATATATATATATATATATATATATATATATATATATATATATATATATATATATATATGTATATTTTTTAGCAAAGAATCTGAAGAATAAAATGGCAGTCGTTGCAATATTTTTTTGTCACGTGGTATTTGCGCAGCGGTCTTTTAAACCCAATTTTTTTGTGGAAAAATATACATTTCACTAAATTTAAAAAAAAAAAAAAAAACTAAAAACAGTGAAGTTAGCCCAATTTTTTTTGCGCACACCCGTGGAATGGCGACAAACTACGGTACCTAAAAAATCTCCATAGGTGATGCTTTAAAAAATTTTGACAGTTATCAGTTTCGAGTTAGAGGAGGTCTTTTTCTAGAATTATTGCTCTCGCTCTGACGTTTGCGGCAATACCTCGCGTGTGATTTGAACACCGTTTTCATTTGCGGGCCTGACTTACGTATGCGTTTTCTTTGGTGCCAGAGCTCACAGGGACAGAGGCTCTTTAATTTTTTTCCTATTTATGTTATTTTTTATTTTTAAGACTTAACAAAAAAAAAAAAAAATCTGATCACTTTTATTGCTGTCACAAGGAATGCAATTCCCTGTAATATCCCTTATGACAGTAATAGGCAGTGACAGGTATTCGTTATGAAAGGCCCCAAACCCCTCCACTGCACTTCCAAGTATTCAAAACGCCAAAATCTGCATTTTTGAATACTGACACTTTTTTAAATCGGTGCCATTGGCAGCCTAGTAAACCGGAAATTTGTGATATCGCTTCAGGGTTACATGATGAGACCCGGTCTAAGCCAAATCCGGCTTTGTTTGGGACTCCAAACAGCCGACGGACGTGCTGGCTGGTTGTTTGGGTCTCCCAGTGGGACAAGAGACCCGGGCAGAGCCACAAGAGGAGGAAGGAGGGGGGGGGGTTGTCCCCTCCCGCTCGCTCTGGGATAATGGCCGAGCAGCTGCTGAGCCACATCAGTTATCATCAGTACCCTGATTACAGAAAAGCTAAAAAGCAGTGCCTATAGTGTTGCCAGTCAGTGCCTGCTCGTCAGTGTGGTATATTAGTACCTCCTCATCAGTGCCACCTCATCAGTGCCCATCAGTACAGCCTGTCAGTGCCGCCTTATCAGTGAAGGAGAAAAATGACTTATTTTCAAAATTTACTCACAGAAAATAAGAAAAAAAATTTTTTTTCAACATTTTTTTTTTTTTGTAAGAAATAAACCCAGCAGTGATTAAATACCACCAAAAGAAAGCTCTATTTGGGCTCTTTCAGACGGCCGCTCCGTGTGAGAGCTCCGCTGCGGTCCTTTTTTTTTTTTTTTTCCACGGAGCGGATGACATTTCTTTCATCCGCTCCGTATGCCCGCATATCATCCCATCCGTTTGCGGATGATATGCGGACATAATGTAAGTCTATGGGGGTTTGCGGATGTCAGCGGATGACACCGCTGACATCCGATTTTCCCTCCTTTCCGTTTTTTGAACGGAACAAAAATAGGGTTTTGTTCAGTTCAAAAAAACGGAACAGAACTGACAGGAAGAAAATCGGATGTCAGCGGATGGTATTCCGCTGACATCCGCAATGCCATAGACTTAAATTATGTCCGCAAATCATCCGCAAAAAATAGGATGATTTGCGGACATACGGAGCGCCCGTGTGAAAGGGCCCTTTGTGTGAAAAAAAAAAAAAATGATAAAAATTTCATATGGGTACAGTGTAGCGTGACCGCGCAATTGTCATTCAAAGTGTCACAGCGCTGAAAGCTTAAAATTGGCCTGGGCAGGAAGGGGGTGAAAGTGCACTGTATTGAAGTGGTTAATGTAAGAGATTTATATCTCCTTTCCACCCTTCATATAGCTTCATGTCTGACTCTCAGTTAAAATGCCCAAATATCCTACTTCTGGGTGTAATATATATATATATATATATATATATATATATATATATATATTATTACTTTCAGTATTTCACAGTATAAACGAACCCCTTAAAGAAGCGATTATCTGCTTTTTGTGTACTATAAAAAGGCTAATTTTAGTTTTTTTTAACCCCATTATTACAGGCGATACAAAAAAAGCATGCTGCTGCTACTAAATGTCTTAGGCCTGATTCACACCGATGCATTTTTTGGTGTTTTTTGCAGAAATGCACTACAGTCCATTTAACATGGTTTCCTATGGGACATCTATGCTTTTTTTCTAGCTGCTGCGTATTTGAAATGGGTCAAGAACTTTTTACAACACAAAAACAGTGCTTTTTTTTAGTTCAATGGATTTCAATGGAGAAGCTTCAGAAAAGCATGTAGTGTGTTTTTGCCGCAATTTCTGTTTTTTAATCTGCCCAACAACAAATTGGCTAAAAAAAAAAAAAAAAAAAAAAAAAAGGAAAAAATTTGCAAATCGCAGCAAAATCATGTGTGCAAAAACGCAAAACGAATAGCAAAAAGCACTGCAGAATCGGATCAATAGCAAACTGCATAGGCGTGAGCTGAGCCTCATGCTGACCATACACATATCGATTTTCAGACGTGAATATTCATGCACAAAAATCATTGTACATTTACTGAATGAAAGAATGTCGTTTGAAAATTTCACTCGCTTTTAACTTTCAGTTTTAAAATGAATGTCATTTCTGAACGAAAACCACATACAGTGTCCGGAAATTCCTTTAACCAAGAAGTTTTCTATTCTGCTTCTTCAAATTTTCCCATCACTGTGGTTGAAAACGAACGTCGATTTGACCCCACTTTTAGAAAATCAAACGATCTTAAAATTATTATTTTTTTTTTTTTAAAAGGAAGACATTGTTTTTGTATAGCCAGCATAAGTGACAGGAGGTTCAGGTACCTTTTATCAAGCCTCCTGCCTATGACAAGGGAGTCCGTTATACATCATATATTACAGTTCTGTCTGAAAATCGGCAAAACAGTCTAACTTTTTTTTTTTTCTTTAAAGAGGAAGTAAACTCTTAGCTTTTTTTCCCCCTGCAAATTAAATGCATAATGTGCTAGTATGCATCGCATACTAGCACATTAAGTGACACTTGCAAAGAAGCCGTCGTTGTCCCCGCTGCCGGCCACATTCATCTTCACCTGTCTTCCTTTCAAGTCTGCGGACTCCGGCTGTATTACTGGCCGGAGCCGCGTGACGTGCCATTCACGGCACAGGGCTCTGAAGAAACGGCACGGGCGGGCGTTTCTTCAGAGCGCATGCGCCGATGATGTCATCGGCTGCATGCACTGTAAATATCTCCTAAACTGTGCAAATTTAGGAGAGATTTACAGCACTTATAGGTGAGCCTTAACATAGGCTTACCTATAGGTAAAAGTCATTAAAGTGGGTTTACAACCACTTTAAATAAAAAATGTAATCTCTGGGTGTGAGGATAGTTACCATATTCAACCTCTTAGTCCCGGTTTACATATATGCAATGCAGGAACCCTGCGAATCCACTGCAGGTTCCCGCATCACATTCAACTCACAGGCAGTTCACACTGCCATTTGCAAATCGTTGGGGGTGTCAATACAAAGTTAACAATGCCCCCAGATCAGTGCGAACTGTCAGTTTGCACATGAATCGGATCGCATAGGTGTAATCACCCATGGGATCCGATTCTGGTGTGGAGCCAAAAAAGGGTCCTGTGCGAGTTGTGTCCGAATCCGATGCAAATTCATCCATACAATCTATATGACTGAATTTGCATCGCACAGACATCACATGTAATTTGCAGAGCAATGCGCTCCAAATCACACGCAATGTCTGTCATCGCATATATGTGATCCGGCGCTAACAGTATATACAGTATCTTTTGTCTTTTCTCAGAGTGGATTAAAGATTTTGCTCCCTAACCATATAGTTGGTTATTTATATTTATCAATGCATAGAGATATTTAAAAATAAATTGCCTTTTTTTTTTAAACTTTACATACTAACTAAATTATACATCACACTTTTTTAAGGTATTATCCGATTCATATCAAAACAATAATTGGCCAACTAATCGATTATGAAAATAATCATTAGTTGCAGCCCTAATGGCCGCGCAATTGTCAAAGTCTGACAGCGCTGAAAGCTGAAAATTGGCCTGGGCAGGAAAGGGGGTAAAAGTGCCCAGTACTGAAGTGGTTAAAAAAAAAATCAAACATTTATAAGCACTATAATAGCAACCCCATGTCATTGGAAAATGTGTTTGTGCACACACCATATCGCGTGCTGCCGCAGCTCCTTGCCGCATGATTTGAAAAAAAGAAACAGCCAGGAATTTATTTTTATTTTTTCTCTGCCTTTCTGTGGGTAGGGCAGCCCGATGGAAGGAATAGTCCATAAGGCCCCTTTCACACGGCTTTCCGATCCGGTCCACCTGCCAGTTTTTCAGGCAGACCTGATTGGATGCTCCATGCACCCCTATGGCGCAGCGGATGTCAGTGGTGACATCTCCGCTGACACCCGCTGCTATCTGATCCGATCCTGTCTGTGAAATCCAGACTGATGGAAACCCTATTGTCTATCCGTCTGGAGGATCGGATCAGATGAAAACAGACAGGCGGTCCGTTTTCATCCGATCTCCTAGAGGAGAGCGGGAATCTGACAGCTTCGTCTCTGCAAAGTAAGCGGATACGGTCCTGTCATCTGCCAGCTCAGCGGGGATCGAAAAACGGGAGCCAGTGTGAAAGGACCCTTAGATTGTAAGCTCCTTTCAGCAAGTCCTTCTTGTATTTTATTGTACTGTAACTCTACTGCCTCCCTTTAGATTGCAAAGCGCTGCGCAAAATGTTGGCATTATATAAACCCTGTAAAATAAAAGTAATGGGCTACCTACCTACAGAATGTTGGCGCTATATAAACCCTGTAAAATAAAAGTAATGGGCTACCTACCTACAGAATGTTGGCACTATATAAACCCTGTAAAATAAAAGTAATGGGCTACCTACCTACAGAATGTTGGCACTATATAAACCCTGAAAAATAAAAGTAATGGGCTACCTACCTACAGAATGATGGCGCTATATAAACCCTGTAAAATAAAAGTAATGGGCTACCTACCTGCAGAATGTTGGCACTATATAAACCCTGTAAAATAAAAGTAATGGGCTACCTACCTGCAGAATGATGGTGCTATATAAACCCTGTAAAATAAAAGTAATGGGCTACCTACCTACAGAATGATGGTGCTATATAAACCCTGTAGAATAAAAGTAAGGGGCTACCTACCTACAGAATGTTGGCGCTATATAAACCCTGTAGAATAAAAGTAAGGGGCTACCTACCTACAGAATGTTGGCGCTATATAAACCCTGTAAAATAAAAGTAATGGGCTACCTACCTGCAGAATGATGGCGCTATATAAACCCTGTAAAATAAAAGTAATGGGCTACCTACCTACAGAATGATGGCACTATATAAACCCTGTAGAATAAAAGTAATGGGCTACCTACCTACAGAATGTTGGCACTATATAAACCCTGTAGAATAAAAGTAATGGGCTACCTACCTACAGAATGTTGGCACTATATAAACCCTGTAAAATAAAAGTAATGGGCTACCTACCTGCAGAATGATGGCGCTATATAAACCCTGTAGAATAAAAGTAATGGGCTACCTACCTACAGAATGTTGGCGCTATATAAACCCTGTAAAATAAAAGTAATGGGCTACCTACCTACAGAATGATGGCACTATATAAACCCTGTGGAATAAAAGTAATGGGCTACCTACCTACAGAATGTTGGCACTATATAAACCCTGTAAAATAAAAGTAATGGGCTACCTACCTACAGAATGTTGGCACTATATAAACCCTGTAAAATAAAAGTAATGGGCTACCTACCTACAGAATGTTGGCACTATATAAACCCTGTAGAATAAAAGTAATGGGCTACCTACCTGCAGAATGTTGGCGCTATATAAACCCTGTAGAATAAAAGTAATGGGCTACCTACCTGGAGAATGATGGCGCTATATAAACCCTGTAGAATAAAAGTAAGGGGCTACCTACCTACAGAATGTTGGCGCCATATAAACCCTGTAAAATAAAAGTAATGGGCTACCTACCTACAGAATAATGGCACTATATAAACCCTGTAAAATAAAAGTAATGGCTACCTACCTACAGAATGTTGGCGCCATATAAACCCTGTAAAATAAAAGTAATGGGCTACCTACCTACAGAATAATGGCACTATATAAACCCTGTAAAATAAAAGTAATGGCTACCTACCTACAGAATGTTGGCACTATATAAACCCTGTAAAATAAAAGTAATGGGCTACCTACCTACAGAATGTTGGCACTATATAAACCCTGTAAAATAAAAGTACAGTAAAACCTTGGTTTGAGAGTAACTTGGTTTAAGAGCGCTTTGCAAGACAAGCAAAATTTTCAAATAAATTTTGACTTGGTTTACAAGCGATGTCTTGATATACAAGTAGCCTCAAGTCACAGCTGAGTATAAAAGAGAAGAGAGGCGCCTCCAAGTGTAGCAATATGGTTAAATTTAATGAAGGTACAACATTTAGCAACTCACATGGTTGATGATTGGAACAGGCACATCTAAGTATGCAGGCATCCAGGCTAAAGCTGTCCACATAGACCGTCCTCCGCACCGCCATCTACGTCATCCCTTCCATGCTGCCCCTCGCTTCCAGATCCCTTTACTGCAGGGTGGTCTTCCCGGTCAGGATTACAGACTGGCAGCCGGTGGTGCAGAAGATAGTCTATGTGTACAGCTTTACCCCGGATGCCTGCATACTTAGATGTGCCTGTTTTATTCATTAACCATGTGAGTTGCTAAATGTTGTACCTTCATTAAATGGAACCATATTGCTACACTTAGAGGCGCCTCTCTTCTCTTTGATACTCTGTAGCTCCTACTGGATTTTGCTTCTAATCCCCTTGTGGAAGGGGCTATTTGTGGATGGACATTTTATGGTTATATAACCTATCGCAATGCTATAATCTTTTTATATGGACTATAAACTGAAGGACTTATGAATAAATGGTTGTGGAACGAATCATCTGAGTTTCCATTATTTCTTATGGGGAAATTTGCTTTGATATAAGAGTGCTTTGGATTACAAGCATGCTTCCGGAACGAATTATGCTCGCAATCCAAGGTTTTACTGTAATGGGCTACCTACCTACAGAATGATGGCGCTGTATAAACCCTGTAGAATAAAAGTAATGGGCTACCTACCTACAGAATGTTGGCACTATATAAACCCTGTAAAATAAAAGTAATGGGCTACCTACCTACAGAATGTTGGCGCTATATAAACCCTGTAAAATAAAAGTAATGGGCTACCTACCTACAGAATGATGGCGCTGTATAAACCCTGTAGAATAAAAGTAATGGGCTACCTACCTACAGAATGTTGGCGCTATATAAACCCTGTAAAATAAAAGTAATGGGCTACCTACCTACAGAATGTTGGCGCTATATAAACCCTGTAAAATAAAAGTAATGGGCTACCTACCTACAGAATGTTGGCGCTATATAAACCCTGTAAAATAAAAGTAATGGGCTACCTACCTACAGAATAATGGCACTATATAAACCCTGTAGAATAAAAGTAATGGGCTACCTACCTACAGAATGTTGGCGCTATATAAACCCTGTAGAATAAAAGTAACGGGCTACCTACCTACAGAATGTTGGCACTATATAAACCCTGAAAAATAAAAGTAATGGGCTACCTACCTGCAGAATGTTGGCGCTATATAAACCCTGTAGAATAAAAGTAATGGGCTACCTACCTACAGAATGTTGGCACTATATAAACCCTGTAGAATAATAGTAATAGGCTACCTACCTACAGAACGCAGGCCGCACAGGTGTGCACCTACCTAGCCTTAGGGTCCTTTCACGCAGTGCGTTGTCCGACGAGGTCCGTTCTGCTCAGCGGGGGATCGATCCGCCGATCCCCACTGAGCAGGCGGATGGGGATGTGTGCACAGACAGAGCTGTCAGATCCCTGCTCTCCTCTATGGGGTTATCAGATGATCTGATCCGCCAGACGGATGGAAAATAGGGTTTCCATCCGTCCAGATTTCACAAACAGGATCGGATCGGAGAGCAGCGGGTGTCACCGGAGATGTCTCCACTGAAATCCAATGCCCCATAGGAATGCATGAAGCATCCGATCAGGTCCGCCTGAAAAACTGACAGGCGGATCGGATCGGATCACCTGTGTGTGTGAAAGGACCCTAAGGCATTATGCACGCTGCCACCTGGGGTGGGATGACAGAATCTGGGGACATTTCCCTGCCTGGAAGACACAGAAAGGTGTATGCAGAGTACACTGGTCCTTGTGTACAGACAGGGGACTCCAGCCACACCAGTGTGAGGATGACCCCCACCATGACTACACTGACAGGAGCTGTGTGACTTCCGGTGAGGGTACACCCCTCTCAATGTCCCTCTAAGGGAGAGCCGGTGTCCAGGGCATATAGAAAAGAATACACCGACCTCTAAGAAATATTCTCCCCGAGAACAGCCCGAACTGCCATCACATAAAGGATACGAGGTGCCGCTGGAGGACGGAGAGGCGTCCGCTCCCTGCCGGGAAGTTGAGGCTTCGGGCCTGCATGTCACTGGCGGTGGTGGAGGAGCTCTGTAGTGCAGACACAGTCCGAGCTCTGCCTGTATAGCCGGTTAGAAAGCCCTCCTCCTCCTCCGTGCAAAGTCCTCAGCAGCCTACGTGACCGAGGCCTTCCTTAAAGCCGCCACCCTCCTCCCTGTATGGAGAGCAGGCAGTGCTGTGACTACCATTGCACCTCCCAGTCCCTTCCAGGTTTCCAGCTTTGTGCTGTGTACTACATGTAGAGGTGTGTACAATTACCAGGCCTAATCCTAACACTTGTTTACAAGTTACAATCAGTATTTTGTGCTAGAAAATGACTTAGAACACCCAAACATTATTTAACCACTTAAGCCCCGGAAGATTTTACCCCCTTCCTGACCAGGGCCTATTTTGCGATTCGGCACTGCGTGACTTTAACGGACGACTGCGCGGTCGTGCGACGCTGTACCCAAATAAAATTGACGTCCTTTTTTTCCCACAAACGGAGCTTTCCTTTGGTGGTATTTGATCACCTCTGCGATTTTTTGATCATGCGCTATAAACAAAAGAAGAGCGACAATTTTGCAAAAATAACATTTTTCACATTTTTTTATATGAAATTCCGCCCAAAAAAATGTAAAAATCAAAATTTTTCAACATTTTAGGCCAATTTGTTTTCTGCTACATATGTTTGGTAAAAAAATCGCAATAAGCGTATTTTGATTGGTTTGCGCAAAAGTTATTGCGTTTACTAACTAAGGGAAAGATTTTTGTCATTTTTATTGTTTTTTTTTTTAACGAGTAATTGCGGCGATCTGCAATTTTTTTTGCGGGACTGCGACATTGCAGGCAGACAGATTGGACCCTTGACTGACATTTTTGACACTTTTCGGGGTACCAGTGACATTACTACAGTAATCAGTGCTATACATATGCACTGTTACTGTAAAAATGACTCTGGCAGGGAAGGGGTTAACTTAATTGGAGAAGGAGGGGTTAAGTGTGTCCCTAGGGGCGTGCTTCTAACTGTGATTGGATGTGGCTTTTCATGTAACAGCAGAGATCTACGGTCCTACATAGCAGGACCGTATGATCTCTGCTGTTACACAGGGGAGAATGACAGGCGGCTTTGTTTACATTAGCCGCCTGCCTTTCTCCTGGTGTAACCGATGATCGCGAGTGAGCGGCGGACATCAGGTCCGCCGCTCACACGCACGGGGGGGGTCCGTGAGCGAGCGTGAGCGCGCCTCCGGCGGCGCGCGCTCGCTCCCTAGAGCCTCACAGGCTAGCGACATAGTATTACGCCGCTTTGCCTGTGAGGGGCTGACTGCCGCAGTAAATATACTGTGGGCGGTCGGCAAGTGGTTATATTTTTTTAGCAGAGACCCTGTAGAATAAAATGGAGATCCTTGCAATACTTTATTTCACACGGTATTTGTGCAGCGGTCTTACAAACGCAATTTTTGGGGAAAAAATATACTTTTATGAATTAAAAACTTAAAAAATAAGAAAACAGTAAAGTTAGCCCAATTTTTTTTCTATAACATCGGCGTAACATCATCTTTTACATTATGCAAATAAAAAAAAAAAATTGGGCTAACTTTACTTTTTAGTTTTTTATTCATTAACGTGTAATTTTCGCCATTTTATTCTCTAGGGTCTCTGCTAAAATATATATATATATATATATATATATATATATATATAATGTTTGGGGGTTCTAAGTCATTTTCTAGCAAAACTACTGATTTTAACTTGTAAGCAACAAGTGTCAGAAAAAGGCTTAGGCCCCTTTCACACTTGCGGACCGTTCAGATCCGCCTGTCAGTTTTTTTGGTGGATCTGAACGGATGCCCCATGCATCTCTATGGGGCATCGGATTTCAGCTGAGACATGTCCGCTGACATCCGATCAGATCCGTCAAATCTGGACGGATGGAAACCCTATTTTCCATCCGTCCATCGGATCGGATGAGAATGGACAGACGGTCCTTTCCCATCTGATTCCCCCATAGAGAACAGCAGGACCTGACAGCTCTGTCTCTGCACACAGCGTGGAGACACAGCTGCCATCCGCCTGCTCAGTGGGGGATCGGCAGATCGATCCCCCACTGAGAAAAACGGAGTCCGCCTGACGGACTCCCGGTGTGAAAGAGGCCTTAAGCCCCGTACACACACACAGATTGTTGGCCAACTGATTGGCCAACTTTTGTCCAGTGTTTGTTGGTTGAAATGTGCTCTAGACTTGCACTGGACTTTTGTTGGCCAACAAAAACCAACTTCAGAAGTGATGTCATGTGATGGTTGACTTTCCCTGTGTTTTTTCTTCTCTGAGCATGCCCAGTCTTGCTCATCTGATTTTTGGAACAATCGGAAGTTTTTTGTTGGCCAACAAAAATTTTATAGCATGCACACCAGATTTTTTTCAGCCGAAAATTCGCAGTTGGTTGACGGAAGCATCATACTAACAAGCCTACAATCGGCAGATCGGACGTTGGCCAACAATTTACGGCCAACAATCTGTGCGTGTGTACGGGGCTTTAGGCCTCTTTCACATGGTCCGCCTCCGTAGGCGCATCCGTGTTGCTCAGCGGGGATCGATCCGCGATCCCCTCTGAGCCGGCGGATGACAGCTCCGTCTCCGCTTGCAGAGCAGAGAGGGAGGTGTCTCAGCCCCGGCTGCCCTCTATGGGGGATCGGATGAGAGCGGACCACCTGTCTGCTCTCATCAGATCCGATCCGATTACTGAACGGATGGAAAAATAGGGTTTCCATCCGTCCAGATTTCACGGACAGGATCGGATGCGGATGGCAGCGGGTGTCAGCGGAGGTGTCTCCGCTGACACCCGCTGCCCCATAGAGCTGCATGGAGGATCCGATCAGATCCGCCTAAAAAACTGAAAAGGCGGATCTGATCGTATCGCCCGTGTGAAAGAGCCCTTAGTCTTTAGTCCTGGTTCACATACATGCAAGGCGGGAACCCTGCAAATCCACTGCAGGTTCCAGCATCGCATTCAAACGCAGGCAGTTCACACTGCCATATGCGAATCGCTGGGGGTGTCAATACAAAGTTAACGACACCCCCAGATCAGGTCGCATATCGCAGTGCGAACTGTCAGTTCGGACATGAATCAGATTGCATGTGATCCGTTTATCCTGCGGACCCAAAAAAGGGTCCTGTGCGTGTTGTGTCCGAATCTAATACCAATTCAGCTGTACAATCTGTGTATGGCTGAATGGAGACTACGATTTTTTACGATTAATTGTGCAGCTCTAGTATGCACTAATTACTTTAAAGGAATTACTGCATCAATGCGGCATGACATGGAGGCAATCAGCCTGTGGCAGTGCTGAGGTGTTATGGAAGCCCAGGTTGCTATGATAGTGACCTTCAGCTTCTCTGCATTGTTGGGTCTGATGTCTCATCTTCCTCTTGACAATACCCCACAGATTCTCTATGGGGTTTAGGTCAGGCGAGTTTGCTGGCCAATCAAGCACAGTGATACCATGATCATTAAACCAGGTATTGGTACCTTTGGCAGTGTGGGTAGGTGCCAAGTCCTGCTGGAAAATGAAATCAGCATCTCCATAAAGCTGGTCAGCAGAGAGAAGCATGAAGTGCTCTAGAATGTCCTGGTAGAGGGCTGCGCTGACTTTGGACTTAATAAAACAGCGGACCAACACCAGGAGATGGCATGGCTTCCCAAATAATCACTGACTGTATTTACAGCATTACTGAAATAAATTAACTTTTTGATGATATTCTAATTTTTTTTTAGATGCACCTGTGTATAAATGTAATTGTCATTTTCCCAGCTCTGTTCTGAAGACAATAAAGCCTTTTGTAAAAGAAAATTGTGCACGCCCCTAGAATGGCGCCAAACTACCGTGCTTAAAAATCTCCATAGGCGATGCTTTAAACATTTTTACAGGTTACCAGTTTAGACGCCGTTCACACAGGGGCGACCCGACTTGCTGGGGAGACCTGTGAAGTGCACCGCGACCTTGGCACGGACTTCATATAATTGAAGTCAATGCAGGTCGCCCCAAAGTAGTACAGGACCCTTTTTCTAAGTCGGAGCGACTTGTGTCGCTCCTATTAGAACGGGTCCTGTGCTAATCTATGGCAGGCGACCCACCGCGACTTGTCAGGCGACCAAGTCGCCTGACAAGTCGCGCTAGTGTGAATGGGGACTAAGAGTTACAGAGGAGGTCTATCGCTAAAGTTGTTGCTCTCACTATAACCTTCTACCTCACGTCTGGTGCCAACACCGTTTACATATGCAGGCCCAACCTACACGTGCGCTCACTTCTGCGTGATGGGGTTCTTTAAAAATTTTCCATGATCACTTTGGTTCATATAACCATCCAGAAAAAAGGCTTGACAGGTGCTCTTTATGGAGACATCTGGGGTCTTTGTCCCGATAAAGGGGACCTGCCTTGCATTTTTTCTATCACACAGGATGTTTACATTTCTTGTGATAGGAATAAAAGTAATAAAAAAATCAAAGGGGCAGTGTAAAAATAAAAAAAATAATAAAAAATATCCTCTCTACCTGGAAAGCATTGGATAACAAAAAATAAATAAATAAATATTGATCTCTGCTTTATAGAAAGAAAAAAAATGTCAGTGATTACATCTGCCAGACCCGGAAGTAAAATCATGGCGTTGCTTCCGGCCTCCCAGGATCATAGAGATGGCCGGGGACCATCCAGTTTTCGGCCAGCTCTGTGGTAACACGCTACCGCTGCCAAATCGAATCCCTGGCTCACTGATCGCACAGGACAGCCCAGAGAGGCGACAATAGGCAGCGGGATGGGGGACATCCCCCTCCCGCTGCCTGTAAAAGCCATCCAGTCGCTAATCAGCCGCTAGGATGGCTTTTACGCTAGGCGGAATTGGTGGCTGAGAGAAAGATATCTGGATGATGCCTGTAAATTCAGGCATCATTCAGATATCTCCACTTCAAGTCCAGGACAACATATGATGTTCTTTGGGCAGGAAGCGTTTTACATTTTAGGCCCCTTTGCACGTGTCCCTGAACACATAAAGCCCTAAATGTGAGTACCACTCAATACAGCGCCCAGCCGCAGCATATTTCAGCCTGCCATTGACTTTAAAGTGGAACTTTATGTAGAAAAGAAAATTTGTCAGACAGGAATTTTAATAGAAAAGAGAAATTCTGTGTCTCTCCTGCATTACCTGCCTGTATGCACTGTATGCACACGCAGCTCAAATTTCAGCAATGCCAAGAATAATAAACTGTGCATGCACGGGAGTGACGTCATCTCAGCTGGGCCAATTAAAATGGCTGAACATTAATACCTGGAAGCCACGCTGGTCAAAAATGAGGGTGGCCAGTGGGGAGCTCCAGGAGACCACAGCACTGAATAGAAGATGCTTATAGTTCCACTTTAAGGCCTCATTCATACTGGGAGTACAATACTATATGCCTGTGTTTACCTGCACAGGGATGTGCAGAGACAGTCCCATTAGTGTATATTGGGACGTAGCACCTGCACAGACACAGCCTCTGTGTCCCAATACAACATCCGCACAGGTCCCCAAACTCACACTGTTTGCATCCAACGACCTACACCAACACGAATGTCATATTGGGACGCAGTGTCTGCAACAGCACAGTTGCTGTGTTCCAAAAGACATCAATTGGACTTCCTGCATGGGAATGAATGAAACACCTGTATATCCCTGGGAGGGTAAACACAGCTATTGTATGCTTAGTACAGGGCCTAACAAGCAGCAGAGGTGGATGCTTGACCTGTGCCTCCTGAGCACATAAAAACACCAGGATTGCCTTGGGTGACCCATTTGCTCTCTCGAGGATTTGATGAGTCCTTACTCAGGCCCTGACGTGCTTTCCAGATTCCTCATGCCTGGTAAGTTTTTAGCCACCACCTGCACAACCTATTATATTAATATGGCCAGGCAGTAGTTTCCTTATCCTGAGTGAACATCATATGATGTCTTGTCACTCTTGCCGCTCGTGTGCGCCCTGGGGCGTTGTACTGGGTCAGCCCTGGTACCATGTGATTGCTGTGGCCAATCACAGTGTTCATATGTCAGTTGTACACAAAGGCTTTCATTCATAGCCATTCATTGTGTACTATTGTGAGCTCTGTGATTGGTCACAGTAAATACATGGTACAGAGACAATCACGGCAGACCTGTACCATATGATAGCTGTGGCCAATCACAGCTATCACAACAGTACACAAGAAATGGCTGTGAATGAATGGATGCCATTCATAAAAATTACTAATAACAGTGATCATCACTATAATAAACAAACATAGTGTAACAAATAAAATCAAGATTAGCTTCTCAGAGCATTACAGTGTCACTTTGGTGTCATCGCGACAATAGAGTCGGGATCCACCAGGTGCCTGGACCGACACCCAGCTCAGCCTCTCAGCAAGCTGCTAAGAGCCTGGGCTGGCCGTTCCCAGCCCCTCCACAGCCCAGTGCTCCAATGCGCTAGAAGGGGGCAGAGCAGAGAGCTGGCGAATGACAGTCAGCAGCTCTCTGCTCAGGGGAGCTGTCAGAACCGAGCAATCAGCGATGTTCGATCACTCGGTTCTCAGTGTAGAAGCGTCAGGGGACAGATGCAGCATTGCACTGATGCTGCATCCACCTAGGTAAGTATACCTGGGGAAAAAATATAAAGCCATACTTCTCTTTTAAATATCTACAAACTATGGAATATGTATGCTATAACTTTCATACAAACTAAATAATAGACACCAATTTGGGTTATTTTCACTGAAGAAATGTAGCAGAATATATTTTGGCCGAAATTTATGAAGAAAGATTATTTATTTGCTAAATTTTATAACAGAAACTAAGAAAAACACATTTTTAAAATAAGTTTTGAATGTTTCATTTATAAAAAAAAAAAAAAAAACAGTGGTGAATAAATACCACCAAAAGAAAGCTCAGTCTAAACAAAATGATAAAAATGTAATTTGGGTACAGCTTTGCATGACTCTATAATCCCCATTCAAATTATGACCGCTGAAATCTGAAAATTGGCCTGGGCAGGAAGGGGGTGAAGGTGTCCACTATTGAAGTGACTCGTTTGTTAACAGTCTAATGCCCGGGACTCCTTCCCGTCTCTCCTTTACATATGCAAATGTTCCGTTTTTGTACTGTACTTAACAATGTTACTAAGCACTATTGCATTTATGGTTCTACACTTACAGTATGATCTTTGTATCCAGCAAATCCATTTAAATATTAACGATGAACGCTATGTTATTTGCTCTGTAATGAATAAAAAATTTTAAAAACACAAGGATTGCACACATAACAGCTAGAGAGCTTTAAAGAGTTAGTTCACATTTACCCAAAAACTGCTTATGCCGATAATGGGCATCCGTAGATTTAAAAAAAAAAAACTGCAGATATTTGACTAAAGTTGAATAATGATCTTGCAATAGGTGTAGGCCATTTATGTACTCAGGAAGCCTGACTGGAAAACTCCTCGAAGAAATGCCTAGCTGTTATTCTTCACCATCATAGGATCGAGTGCCTAAACGCTGAGCTCAGAGCTACTACATCGGAAAGAAAAAGCGAATGTGAGGGGGTTTCAATCATCCCTCCTGCGATGGTGAAGGTGACCAGTAACAGCTAGGCTTCTCTTTGCAACATCAGGGGACCAGTCATAAAAAAATATTGAAGAGGGTCAATATTGAGCATTGAACGCGGTCAACTATATATATATATATATATATATATATATATATACTGTTTTAAATTTTGGCAAAATCTCTGCTTTATGACAGGCTGCTTGTAACTATCAACTTTTATTTATTCTTTTTATATAAATAAATATATATTTCTTATTTCATTTGTACATATATATTCCTCACATTATTACTTTTATCCTGTGCGCAAGTGCAGGGGTGTGTGTGTGCGCACTCCATTATTTAAATAAATAAATATTACTTAAACAAATCACCACAAACACATTACAAATGTATGTAAAAATGTAAAAACACATGTAGAACTGCATACTGATCACATAGATTGTGGTCTAAACAAGCCTTTAACCACATCCAGCCCGGGCCACTTCTGACATTTCTCTCCTACATGTGAAAATCAGATTTTTTTTCTCCTAAAAAATTGCTTAGAGCCCCCAAACTTATATGTTTTTTTTAAGCAGAGACCCAGGTGAAAAAAATGGTTGTCAATCCAACTTTTTATGTTGGTTGATATTTGTACAGCAATTTATCAAATGCCATTTTTCAGGAGAAAATACACTTTCATGAATTTTTAGTGCACACAAACAATACAAACAATATAATACCCAATTTTTTGGTAAAACTTAACCACTTGCCTTCTGTGCACTTAAACACCCTTCCCATCCAGGCCAATTTTCAGCTTTCACCGCTGTCACACTTTGAATGACAATTGCGCGGTCATGCTACACTGTACCCATTTGAAATTTTTATCATTTTTTTCACACAAATATAGCTTTCTTTTGGTGGTATTTAATCATCTCTGGGTTTTTTATTTTTTACAAAAAAAAAGAATAAAGACAAAAAATTTTGAAAAAAAAAAAAAAGTTTTTCTTATTTTCTGCGAGTAAATTTTGAAAATAAATTTTTCTCCTTCACTGATGTGTGCTGATGAGGCGGCACTGATGGGCACTGATAGGCTGCACTGATGGGCACTGATGAGGTGGCACTTATGGGAACTGATGAGGAGGTACTAATATGCCGCACTGATAGGCGGCACTGATAGGCGGCACTGAGTGGCGGCACTGATGAGCACTGATAGGCGGCACTGCTGGGCACTGATAGGCGGCACTGCTGGGCACTGACAGGGGGCACTGCTGGGCACTGACAGGTGGCACTGCTGGGCACTGAGAGGCGGCACTGAGAGGCGGCACTGATGGGCACTGATAGGCGGCCCTGATGGGCACTGGCGGATGGCACTGGACACTGAAGGGTGGCACTGATGAGCGGCACTGATGGGCAGCACCATCAGTGCCCACACTCAGTGCCCATAGTGCTGCCAGTCAGTGCTCATCAGTGCCTAGATGAGCAGGCACTGATGGGCACTGACTAGCAGCACTATGGGCACTGATTGTGGGCATTGATGGGGGGCACTGATGGCGGGCACTGTGGGCACTGATGGGGGGCACTGTGTGTGTGTTTTTACCTTGTGTAATCAGGGCACTGGTGATCGGTGCCCTGATTACATTCTCCTGTGCCCCCGGCGCTGTGAGGCTCCCCCTCCTTCCTCACACTGCAGGCTCCGTGTGAGGAAGGAGCGCCGGCGATGAGAGATGATCTCATATGTTTACATATGAGATCATCGCTCATTGGACGGCCAGATCATGTGGTGAATGGCCGCTGTGATTGGCCATTCACCACGATCTGTGATCGGCCGTGTCCAAGGGACACGGCCGACACAGATTTTCCGCGCAGCGCGCTCGCGGGAGCGCGCTGGGGGCGTGTCACTGGGAGGCCGTTTAAAAACGGCCTCCCGAAAATTCGAGTCCGCGCTGCAGCCGTATATAGGCTGTAGCGCGGATGGGGGGTGGTTAAAAGATGATGTTACGCCGAGTAAATAGATACCTAAAATGCCTCGCTTTGTAACTATGGAAAGACTAGGTTTGTCCCACACTATGAGAATGTTCTGTTGCAAAGCTCTGAAGTAGAATTAAAGCAGAGGTCCGGTCAAAAATGTTTTTGCCTGCACTGCACCAGCTAACTACTCACTTTGTTGTAGGGGGGAGGACAGCGGAGATATACTTACCTGACCTGCCAATCCTGCACAAGATCAGTCACTTCGGATCTGCCCCCCCCCCCCCCCCCCCAGGTCAAGTAGTCTTGAAAATGGACTGTCCCTCATGTCAGCACACTCCATAGACAGGAACAGTCAACCACTGGACTGTAGGGGAGTGTGGTTTTCCAGAGGATTGTCGGATCATGCAGTCCGTGCACAAACCCACTGCATAATTACATTTTTTTTTTTTGGGCTTTAAGTGAATGAAAATGCTTCGAAGGTGAAAACTATCAATTCCAGAACTGGCGAGCAGCTCTGCTGGAAAGACCAATGTCAGGAATAAAGTTGCAGAACCTGATTTTGCAGTTCTGTCAACTTCTCCATGAGCAGGAGGACCTTGGCGTGAAATATATCTAGATTAAGGTACTCGCAAGCAATGTGACAGATTCAGAGATTACTTCTCTAAGGTTAAGGTCCACCCAAGTCCTCCTGCATGGTTATTTACAGTATGAAGCCCAAGGCCAAAAGGTGTGCTCTTGTGACATATTGTCAAAGTATGTGATTACTGGAATGCCTCTGAGACAAAGAAACCCACAACTCGGCCAAGGACCTTTGCAAATACTTTTAGGTCCAAGGAAAGACCAAAGGGAGGGACCACAAATTAATTGTGGTTTTCTCTCATGACAAAGGAAAGAAATCCTGCATGACCTAGAAAGATGGGAATATGTAAATTTGCATTCTATTGTCAAGGTACTACCTTGCCCCCCTATTAGCAGCCATCTTGGACATGTGCAGACTGCTGCCTCTTTTTAACTCTGATTGCATCATCACTTTCCTGCTGCCTGGGTGTCGCACAGTGATGATGCTGCACACCTGACTATATCTATTACCTGATGAGTTGCAGTCCTTGCCCTTGCGTTTGTGCTCCAAGGTGCATCTCTGATAGCAGTCTTCTGTTCTCTGTGTTTCTCCGTGTATGACCTGGCTTGGCTGATGACTCTCTAGGCTCTTGACCCCGCATCGGCAGACGACCCAGCATCGGCAGACTACCCGCTTCTGGACTCGCCCCCGGCTTGGATGACTGCCCACTTCTGGACTTGTCCCTGGCTTGTTCCTGATCTCGCTTCCTCACTCTTGCTGTGCGTTTACTGTTGTTTGCTTCATTTATTTTACCTACATTCCTGTGTGGTCTGGTTTCCTGGCATGCTGATAGTACGCAAATGCCATGAATCCTGATGGTGCAGCTACTCATACACTCCCCATGCTAGTTACCAGGCTCGATCAACAAGATAACCTTTTGGGTCAGTTCGCTCAGGCGTTGCAGACGTTGCTTGCATGCACAGCGCACCTTGCTCCTGGTGCTGCTAGGCCGGTGGTTCCTTCTGTTGTTGCTCCTGCTGCTGCCCCTGTTGCCACTCCTGCAGTTGCAGCTGCAGTCCCATGTGGTCTGGTTTCCTGGCACCCTGACACCTATATGTTGATGGATGCTTAGAAGTCTCTGCAGTGAGGGGGGGGGGGGGGAGATAATCCACACAATAGATTTCATCCAGAGCATTGAAGGACATATGAAGGTATTGAGAGCCTTTAAATCCAAGATGGGATAAAAGCCCACTTTGGATTTTGGAATTGTAAACCGGTTTGAAAAAGACAAAAGAAAAAAACCTTAAAGGGAAACTCCAGTCAAAAATGTAATTTTTCCTAATAATAGTATGTTAAATATCTTTATCTTTGATATTATTCATTTTCTGTCTAGCCGCTTGTGTAGCTTAGAAAGTCCTATCTAAACTAGACAAACAGCTTCTTCCTATTCTTCATCAACAACGCTATCTCCCTTTATCTGAATTTGCTAAGCTGTCTTTCACTTCCTGAAAAGGTTGTCAGTCTTGGACAGGCATGCCTAGACCTGCCCATATTGTGATTAAAGCCCCATACACACGATCAGATTATCGAAAGATCTGTCGTCCGTTTTTTGTGGCATGCTAGTCTGATGTGGAAAGTGAAGAGATTTTTTTCATACGAATTTTCCCGTACGACTAGAATTCTACTTCAGAAGTGATGTCATGTGTTGGATTGCTTTGTTTGTGTTCTTTCGTCTCTGAGCATGCCTAGTCTTGCTCTTAAGATTTTTTTCCGTCAAAATCTGTACTAATGAGACAAAAATCGGACGTTGTATTACGGACAACAAAAATTTTATAGCCTTTTTATAGATTTATAGATTTTTTTCAGCCGAAAAGTCGGAGTCGGCTGTCGAGAGCACCATACTAACAATCCGAAAATCGGCAGATCGGTCGTCGGACTAAATTTCCCTTCAGATTTTCTTATCGTGTGTACGGGGCTTTAGAGTGCAACTTTGATCCAACTTTTCACTCTCTGGATCAAAGTTTAATGAAAAGTTGCATCAAAGTAGTGCAGGTACCTTTTCAAAGTCGCATATATGGGAGTGGGTGCCAATGATATCAATGGGCTGCGACTTGTCATGCGACTTTGTTTGTCCAAAGTCTCATTAGTAGAAATGTAGGCTTAGTGTGGTTACCTGTACTATGATCATTGTAGACTGTGAGTTGCGACCCCAGAGCACTTCCAGCTATACTGACAGTTCCCCCCTCCCCCCGCCCCTGTGTTCAGCTTCCTTCTCCTATGGTAGTCTTCATTCAAAGCCCAGAACGGCTGTACTGTATATGTACACTGCACCTCCCCCTCCCTGTGTCCTGTGTGAATGGCTTTTTTTTACTTCTTCATTTTCTCATGAATTAGGATGCACAATGCATCCTTACTGATGGGAGAACACTGGGCACCGGGAACGTATGATCAGCTCCTACTATCCTGTATACGCCCGCTGGTTACACAAGAAGAGTGTCCCTCCCTGGAAGTGATGTCACTAGCTGTCAGTAACCACACCCACTTGCTGCTCTTGGACTCAGCAGGAAGAGGGATTGAAGTCATGTGACAGTACTGAAAACTACAAAATAAAGGGAGAAAAACTGGGATTTTTTAATTTTGACACATAAGGCTGAACGCTGCTCACATTAATGATTGCAGGGGAGAATTTAAGGTATTAGGCTGTACTTTCACTTTAAAAATCATTCTGTTGGAGGTAGGAAAATAATGACCCCCCCCAATCTTCCAAAATCTCTGTGGAAGCTATCAGGCATCCTCCACCTCTGATGCAGCTAGAAGGGGTAAAGCATCATGTAGAGATGTAGGGGCGGACTGACCATTCAGGCAGTCGGGCTCTGCCCAAGGGCTTGGGGCCCGTAGGGGGCCCCATGCAGTATTGTTATGTCTCTAAAAATACTGAAGCTGGTGTTTCACTGTAGCTTTAGGAGTCTCTCTCATCCCAACTCCTGCTGTTTCTTCCCACCTGTGACATGCTGTTTGTGAACACTGGTGTGTGCAGAGCAGACTCCGGCAGAACGGAACTGGCTGCTGTCCGGAGTCCCTGTCATGACCATTCATCTTCAGTCTGCTGCCCTTTGCTGATAAGAGGACAGCTGTAAAGGCCCGTACACACGTACCGATCGTCGGCATACAAACGTCGGTGGACGAAGGATCTGCCGATTGTACGCGTGTTAGTATGGTGCCTCCGACAGATGTCTGCGCACAATCCGCGGACAAAAGTCTTTCGTGCAAACATGAAAATATTTGTATGCCGACACCAGAACGGACGATTGTTCGCCTGTCAGTACACAATTCGGCCGACAGACCGCAGATTTGCAAGACTGGGCATGCTCAGAAAATAGAAAACACAGGGAAAGTTAACCATTACATGACATCACTTCTGCAGTCGGCGGACAAAATTCTTGTGCTGTCCTTGTGCTGTCTTTGCACTTTTCAGCAGACACCGACATCCCGGGGAGAAAAGAGGAACATTTGTAAGCCGACCATCGGTACGTGTGTACGGGGCTTTACAGTCATCCAGACATGGGAGTAAGTCACACATGTGAAAGTCATAAGCAAGTCTCAAGTCTTAACCTTCAAGTCTTAAGCAAGTCCCAAGTTAATGTGGCGAAAAGCAAGCAAGTCAAGTCGAGTCATTTATTTTGGTCAAGTCACAAATCAAGTCAAAATACTGATCTACCCCAATTTTCACATTTAAATCAGTTAAAAGTCAGTGTTCAGGAAAGGTTTTGTTTTATTTTCAACATTAACAAAACTGCTTAGTGCTTTTTTCTTGGCATATTAAAGAAACACTTTGAATTCCCAAACCGCTCAAAATCCTTCGTCCGGGAATGTTTCAACACCACAGTCACTAAAAAACATGTTAAGTATTTCCATTGTTTAACAGCCAGTGTCCTAAAAATCAGAACACACCGAGGTGTTTTAAGTGACTGTGGTGTCAGAAACATAACAGGCCCATTCATTTTGCTTTAACACATCTTGAGAAAATGCAAATATTTAATAACTTAAAAAAATAAAGTAATTTCGAGTCATATGTCTCAAGTCCTCAAACTGGTGACTTAAGTCTGTCAAGTTATGTGACTCGAGTCCCCCACCTCTGCGGTCATCACACTCCCGGGATGAGGCACAGGAAAACGTCTTCTTCAGGTGGGGTGAGCTGCTCGTGTGGGGGAGGGGGTCCCTTGCATGAAGACAGATATACTTTAAGGATGACAGTCTGGTTGGCTATCACATGGTGAGTGTAAAGGTGCCGCACATCCCCCACCTCTTCTGCACTTTGCCTATCACACTGGGGGCTGCACACTTGTGTGCTATTTCATTTCTTCCTGGGATCCATATGTATGAATCTTTCCCCTCTGGAGACTTTTCTGAAATCAGCACACTTCTTTCTGATTGCTGATTGTAATGCTATCCTCTTTTTTAGTGTTTTAGCAATGAGCCAAGTGATACTTAGACTCGATTCACACTAGAGCGACTTGTCAGCCTGACAAGTCGCGGTCCCTCGCAGTCCCTTGACTGCTACAGGAACCATTCTAATAGAAGCGACACAAGTCGCTCCGACTTAGAAAAAGGGTCCGGTACTACTTTGGGGCAACCTCGGAGCGACTTGCATAGACTTCCATTATGTGAAGTCCGTGCAAGTCGCGCCGAAGTCGCGGTGCACAGGACTGCACAAGTTGCCCCCGAAGTAGTACAGAGTCGTGCCGCCCCAGTGTGAACCGACTCTAAAAGGGTTTTATTTATCTTTAATTAAAAACATATACTTACCTGCTGACTGTTTCCTGTAGCATGTCCGAAGTCTCTGACCGTCTCCTGTAGTATGTCTGCAGTCTCTAATCATTCCATGTAGCATGTCTGCAGTCTCTGACCATCTCCTGTACTATGTCTGCAGTCTCTAACCATTCCATGTAGCATGTCTGCAGTCTCTGACCGTCTCCTGTACTATGTCTGCAGTCTCTAACCATTCCATGTAGCATGTCTGCAGTCTCTAATCATCTCCTGTAGCATGTCTGCAGTCTCTGACCGTCTCCTGTACCATCTCTGCAGTCTCTGACTGTCTCCTGTAGTATGTCTGCAGTCCCTGACTGTCTCCTGTAGTATGTCCACAATCTCTGGCTGTCTCCTGTCGTATGTCCGCAGTTTCTGACTGTCTCCTGTGGTATGCCTGCAGTCTCTGACTATCTCTTGTAGTATGTCTTCAGTCTCTTACCATTCAATGTAGCATGTCTGCAGTCTCTAATCGTCTCCTGTAGCATGTCTGCAGTCTCTGACCATCTCCTGTACCATGTCTGCAATCTCTGACCATCTCCTGTACCATGTCTGCAGTCTCTGACCGTCTCCTGTACACTCTCTGCAGTCTCTGACCGTCTCCTGTAGTATGTATACAGTCTCTGACCGTCTTCTGTAGTATGTCTGCAGTCCCTGACTGTCTCCTGAAGTATGTCTGCAGTCTCTGGCTGTCTCCTGTAGTATGTCCTCAATCTCTGACTGTCTCCTGTAGCATGTCTGCAGTCTCTGACCATCTCCTGTAGCATGTCTGCAGTCTCTCACCATGTCCTGTACCATCTCTGACCGTCTCCTGTAGTATGTCTGCAGTCCCTGACTGTCTCCTGTAGTATGTCTGCAGTCCCTGACCGTCTCCTGTAGTATGTCTGCAGTCCCTGACTGTCTCCTGTACTATGTCCGCAATCTCTGGCTGTCTCCTTTAGTATGTCCGCAGCCTCTGACTGTCTCCTTTAGTATGTCCGCAGCCTCTGACTGTCTCCTGTGGTATGTCTGCAGTCTCTGACTGTCTCCTGTGGTATGTCTGCAGTCTCTGACTATCTCCTGTAGTATGTCTGCAGTCTCTAACCATTCCATGTAGCATGTCTGTAGTCTCTAATTATCTTGCTACAGGAGATAATTAGAGACTACAGACATGCAGTCTCAGACCATCTCCTGTACCATGTCTACAGTCCCTGGCCGTCTCCTGTACCATGTCTGCAGTCCCTGACTGTCTCCTGTACCATCTCTGCAGTCTCTGACCATCTCCTGTACCATGTCTACAGTCTCTGACCATCTCCTGTACCATGTCTGCAGTCCCTGACCATCTCCTGTACCATCTCTGCAGTCTCTGACCATCTCCTGTACCATGTCTGCAGTCCCTGACTATATCCTGTACCATGTCTGCAGTCCCTGACCATCTCCTGTACCATGTCTGCAGTCCCTGACTATCTCCTGTACCATGTCTGCAGTCCCTGACCATCTCCTGTACAATCTCTGCAGTCTCTGACCGTCTCCTGTAGTATGTCTGCAGTCCCTGACTGTCTCCTGAAGTATGTCCTCAGTCTCTGACTGTCTCCTGTAGTATGTCTGCAGTCTCTGACTGTCTCCTGTAGCATGTCTGCAGTCTCTGACCATCTCCTGTAGCATGTCTGCAGTCTCTGACCATTCCATGTAGCATCTCTGCAGTCTCTAATCATCTCCTGTAGCATGTCTGCAGTCTCTCACCGTCTCCTGTACCATTATCTCTGCAATCTCTGACCGTCTCCTGTAGTATGTCTGCAGTCCCCGACTGTCTCCTGTACTATGTCCGCAATCTCTGGCTGTCTCCTGTAGTATATCCGCAGTCTCTGACTGTCTCCTGTGGTATATCTGCAGTCTCTGACTATCTCCTGTAGTATGTCTGCAGTCCCTGACTGTCTCCTGTACCATCTCCTGTAGTATGTCTACAGTCTCTTACCGTCTCTTGTAGCATGTCTGTAGTCCCTGACTGTCTCCTGAAGTATGTCCGCAGTCTCTGGCTGTCTCCTGAAGTATGTCCTCAGTCTCTGACTGTCTCCTGTGGTATGTCTGACTGTCTCCTGTAGCATGTCTGCAGTCTCTGACCATCTCCTGTAGCATGTCTGCAGTCTCTGACCGTCTCCTGTAGCATGTCTGTAGTCCCTGACTGTCTCCTGAAGTATGTCCGCAGTCTCTGGCTGTCTCCTGAAGTATGTCCTCAGTCTCTGACTGTCTCCTGTAGTATGTCTGACTGTCTCCTGTAGCATGTCTGCAGTCTCTGACCATCTCCTGTAGCATGTCTGCAGTCTCTGACCGTCTCCTGTAGCATGTCTGCAGTCTCTGACCATCTCCTGTAGCATGTCTGCGGTCTCTCACCATCTCCTGTAGTATGTCTGCAGTCTCTGACCATTCCATAGAGCATGTCTGCAGTCTCCGAGCGTCTCCTGTAGCATGTCTGCAGTCTCTGACCTTCTCCTGTAGTATGTCTGCATTCTCTGACCATTCCATGTAGTATGTCTGCAGTCTCTCATTGTCTCCTGTAGTATGTCTGCAGTCATTAATTGTCTCCTGTAGTATGTCTGCAGTCAGTGACCGTCTGCAGAAGTATGGCCGCAGTCTCTGATCGTCTCCTGTGTAGATCTGGAGTCTCTGACGATCTTCTGTAGTAGGTCCACAGTCTGTCTCCTTTTGTAATTCCGCAGTCTCTGTCTACTGTATCATTTCTGCAGTCTCCTACCGTCTCCTGTGATAGGTTCGGCAGTCTCTGACTGTCTTCTGTGGTAGGACGGTAGTCTCTGACAGTCTTTTGCAGTATATCTAGCACTAAATAATATGCACATCCTTTTGGTGTATCAGGGGCTGCAGTCGAGGTCCCCAAAATCTCATCAATTGACCATCACAGCAATGTGTACACATGGCTGGCAATGGAGGTCAGGCTGGCCATGTTGCTGTTGTCCTCCGCCAGTGGCTCTGCCCAATTAGCGAGGTCTAGGCAGCAGCTGGAGCAGTCTAGGCCGATGGGAGAGTGGTAACCCTCTACTGGGGAAACGTTCTGTCAGAGGAGAAAAGACTGTGTGCAAGTTGATGGAGGCTCCCTTTGGGATAAAATAAAGGATGGAGGCGTCTGAGGTGATATGATGAATGGAGGCTCCTCTGAGGTGACAGAGCTTATATAATGCGGTTTGTCCTCCTCTCTGTGAGGTGTGTGTCCTCCCTCCCAGGATCTCCTAGCAACAAAATTCTCTGAGGAGACTTGATATAACGCAGGAGCTTCTACTATGTCATTACTACACACCCTCCAAACTGTCCTGTCACTAAATATTTCTACATATATAGACTGCTATGTGTCCTATCACTGAACATTACTAAATAAAGAGCCTCCAAAATGCCTTGTCTTGGCAATATGGAGGTGAGGCTTTGTGTGGGTGTGGCTTCAGTGTGGGCAGGGACACAGAGGGCCGTGATCTCCTTTTGCCCCATGAGTTGTCAGTCCGCCCCTGTAGAGGTGGATTTATGTGCAGGTTTTCAGCCCTTGGATTGCTAAGGATGTTTAACCACTTTACCACTAGAGCATTTTGCTGTCTTACGTCTGGGCCACTTTTTGCGATTCGGCGCTGTGCGACTTTAACTGACAATTGCGCGGTCGTGCGACGCCGTACCTAAACTAAATTGACGTCCTTTTTTTCCCACAAACAGAGCTTTCTTTTGGTGGTATTTGATCACCTGTGCGATTTTTACTTTTTGCGCTATAAACAAAGAGCGTTTATTTTGAAGAAATAACAATATTTTTCACATTTTTTTATATGAAATTCCCCCCAAAAAAGATGTAAAAACCAATTTTTTTTTAAAGTTTTGGCCAATTTGTTTTCTGCTACCCATGTTTGGTAAAAAAAAAATCGCAATAAGCGTATTTTGATTGGTTTGCGCAAAAGTTATTGCGTTTACTAACAAAGGGAAAGATTTATGTCATTTTTGGTGTTTTTTTTTTTAACGAGTAATGGCGGCGATCTGCGATTTTTTTTTTTGCGGGACTGCGACATTGCGGCGGACAGATCGGACCCTTGACTGACATTTTTGACACTTTTGGGGTTACCAGTGACATTACTGCAGTAATCAGTGCTATACATATGCACTGTTACTGTAAAAATGACACTGGCAGGGAAGGGGTTAACTTTATTGGAGAGGGAGGGGTTAATGTATGCCTGGTGCTTACTGACGTGTGGGGGGGGAGGTGACCGTGTGAGCCAGGGACAGATCGGATGTCCAGCTATGCTGAACACTCCGATCTGTCACTCCCTGTCACTTAGGAGATCCGCCCGCTTGTGTTTACACAGGCGGGCGGATCTCCACGCTAGATCCCCGACGATTGGGGCAGAGCAGCTCCTCCCCTGGCCCGACTCCCGCTGTGAATGAAAACAGCGGGAGCGCGCCTCCGGCGGTGCGCGAGCGCCGCCTACAGGGGAGGAGTCTGGCGACGTACGTCTACGTCGTCAGATGGGAACGAGCCACTTTGCCGCAGTACTATTCCAGTACTCAGCGGTAAAGTGGTTAAAACACCCTGAGGCCAAGGGAGTGGAAAAAGAATTGTGAGATTGGGAACTAAAACCTGACTTGGAGAAGGAAAGGAGCATTTAGAAGCATGATAAAAAAGCAGTCAACCTGAGCCTTTGCTCCTTATTTTTGTGTAGCTGGAGTGAGAACTCTTACCTCCCATTGCCCTTATTAACCACTTGCCGACCGCCCACAGTATATTTACTGCGGCAGTCAGCCCCGTACAGGCAAAGTGACGTAGTACTACATCGCTCGCCCGAGAGCCTCTAGGGGGGAGCGCGCACCGCACGCTCCCGCTCGTTCTCTGACATGTCCGCGCGATCTCCCGGTGCAGAGAGAGAAAGGCAGGCGACTGATAACAAATCCGCCTGTCATTCTCCCTGATCTAACTGCAGAGATCATACGATCCTGCTATGTAGGATCGTATGTCTCTGTGGTTACATCACTAGCCACGCCCCTTTACAGTTAGAAGCACGCCCCTAGGGACACACTTAACCCCTTGATTACTAATAAAGTTAACCCTTTCCCTGTCAGTGTCATTTTTACAGTAACAGTGCAGATGTATAGCACTGATTACTGTAGTAATGTCACTGGTACCCCCAAAAGTGTCAAAAATGTCAGTCAATGGTCCGATCTGTCCGCCGCAATGTCGCAGTCCCGCAAAAAGAAAAATCGCAGATCACTGCCATTACTCCTTAAAAAAAAACAATCTTTCCCTTAGTTAGTAAACGCAATAACTTTTGCGCAAACCAATCAAAATACGCTTATTGCGATTTTTTTTTTACCAAACATATGTAGCAGAAAACAAATTGGCCTAAAATGTTACAAAAGTTTGATTTTTACATTTTTTTGAGGGGGAATTTCATATAAAATGTGAAAAATATTATTTTTTCAAAATTGTTGCTCTTTTTTTGTTTATAGCACAAAAAGTAAAAATCGCACAGGTGATCAAATACCACCAAAAGAAAGCTCTGTTTGTGAGAAAAAAAGGACCTCAATTTCATTTGGGTATAGTGTTGCACGACCACGCAATTGTCCGTTAAATTCACGCAGTGCCGAATCGTAAAATAGGGCCTGGTCTTTGGGCAGCCAAATCCTCCGGGGCTTAAGTGGTTAACAATTTCATCCACCAAATAGCAAAAAATGATGGTCTTCCACAAAGAGTAGTTATAACAACTGTATAAAAACAATGTACTGTAATAGTTACCTTTGCAAAAATGGTCAAGGAATATAGCTTTACCCACAGCCGTCCTGATTCCAAAAAGCCAAGCAGGCCTAACCTACTGGTATATAGCTGCCCCCATAGCAAAATGATATGCTCACAGGCCAGGAAGTATGAGGCTGAACAAAGGCTAAACAATAATACCTGTTAGAGCTGCACGATTCTGGCCAAAATGAGAATCACGATTTTTTTGCTTGGAATAAAGATCACGATTCTCTGTGTAACATCTTTTACATTATAAAAAAAATTGGGATAACTTTACGGTTTTGTTTTATTTTTTTATTCATTAAAGTGTATTAATTGCGTTTGAAAGACTGCTGCGCAAATACAGTGTGACATAAAAATTTACAACAATCACCATTTTATTCTGCAGGGTTTCTGCTAAAAAAAAATATATATATAAATGTTTGGGGGTTCTAACTACTTTTCTAGGAAAAATAAACTGATTTAACTTGCAAGCAACAAGTGTAGGAAAAAGGTTTAGTCTTTAAGAGGTTAAACTTCCTTCCTCCGGCAGAGGGAAAGAAAAGATACAATGTAATCATTTGTGTTTACAGTTCAGTGGGAGACTAATGCTGATAGGCTTTTGTGGGAGGCTTTTTTTTTTTTTGACAGCTGCTCCCTCGCAGCTATGTAAAGAATCAAGCAAGTTTCATGGTAAGATCGTCAGGGGGAGTGAATCGCGATCTCGATTCTGTTACGATTAATCGTGCAGCTCTAATACCTGTGGTTCCACGTGGGCAGTTGTCCACACAGGGTTGGTGGACACACAGATGAGTCAGTACCAGTGACAGGCAGAGACGTGATCATCAAACAGGCAAACGGATTGGTCCAGGCAGCAAGCAGAAACATGGTTGATAAACAGGCTGGATGCGGTCAGTATACAGGTAAAGGATCAGTTCAGGCAGGTAGTCAGACATAAGAGGAACACTAAAATTGTAGTGAGCCATCCTTTATGCAGAAGCCAGGTTGTGAGGGACCGTCAGGACAATAGTAACGTGTATCATACCTTATTTTGTCTTTGATGCATACACTGCATTTTTTTTTTTTTTTGGGGGGGGGGGGGGGGGTTGCCTATTTTGATAAGAGAGAGCATCTCAGGGAATTGTCCCCCTTCACCCCATATCAGGCACGCTTACTGGGCATATACTGTTTGATGCTTGCCTATAAAATATTTGGGGGACATATTAACAGATTGTTTTTTACGGGAGTACACATTTTTGAAAATTTGGGGGAAAAATAATTTATAAGTGGCTTAATTGTATAAAGCTGATCAAATTCAGGGTGACTTCTTGAAGGGCACAGGGAATTGTTAAAATGCAGGCATCTCAATATTTAGGGTAAAGCCAATAAAGGTTTTGAATTCTTCAACTGTGATGGGCTTTGATTTAAATGGATGAGCATAAATGAAATCTTTATTACTGGTGATGTACTGCTGGGCAAACAGATTACATTGGTTCACAACTGAATTCAAGAAATCTTCGGTAAAAAACAATTAAAAAAAACTGAAAGGGTGTAACATTTTTTTGTTTCTTCCTGAATACCTGTTTGCATTGTAAATGGGGGAAAAGAGGTGCTGCTGAATTAGAGGACAGTCGCAATGGATTTGAAACTGCCTCTGGGATACTAGTATGGGCCCTAATCCTTTGTAGCTGGTATGACTGCCCACTACTTGTACTTGGCCTTTCATCTCGGTGTACTGTGCTGCTGGTGCTCGCCGGCACCATTCACAAGGATGGACTGCACTGCTGGTGCTCGCCGGCTGCTGTTCAGTATGCCTGATTCTTTTTGTAGGGACACGCTGAATCAGAGGCAGTTACTGAACCACTGCTCTTTACAGATCAATATTCTGAACCTAAATCTGATAGTGAGAGCTCGGCCTAACTACTCTCATCTGTTATACTCAGAATCTGAAAGGCCTCGACACTTGTGAACCTTTTTTTGGACATAGCGTTCAGGACACTGGTTCTGATGATACTCTACTGGTGTGGCAGTGATCAATACACTGTTGCTAGCTTGAATGGCTTTGCTGACATTGGCGTGACTAGTAATCAAAACAGTATTGTTGATTTCACTGACCCTGTTGACACTGGTACTGGTGTTGTGCTGATCAGGACATTGATGCAAGTGCATATTTGTATAGCTTCCCTGACACAGGTATGCAATCAGGGCCTTGACTGGTGTCACTGCCAATAAACTGTTGCTGGCTGCATTAGCGGCACTGGGAAAGGTGGCTGGCTGCACTGGTTATTGACTACACTGGTGGGCTAGCGCTCAGGGACACTGTGATCAGGCATTATTGATTTTGCGTGACAGATGTAATCACTCACAGGATGCTGGAAAATGGCTCTCTTTACTCTCAGAGATGATCTCTATGTAAGAAGAGAGAATCAATAATTTTTGTTTACATATGTAATCAATGGGATTGGGCAGTGATAACATGGTACAAGACCAATTTCTTTGGTCCTGTACCTTCGACCCGCTGTGGCTGAGGGACAAAGCAATCACCGGGGGCGCACACTCTAGCAGCCGCGTACAAGCGGCAAATGAGGGGGTGTATGGTATGTCCACCTGCATTGGCGAAAATCTCCCCCAGTCGTTAACATGCAACGGCTGGGCAGGAAGTGGTTCAAGTATATGTGAACCCTTACCTTGTAAAGCAACCCATTATGTTTTAACCCATTATATGCACTGCTTAAAAACATTAAAGGAACACTTTGTAAACACATCAGATCTCAATGGGGAAAAATATTAAGCTGGATATCTATACTGATATGGACTAGGTAATGTGTTAGGAAGGAAAGGATGCCACATCATTTAATTGAAATGAAAATGATCAACCTACAGAGGGCTGAATTCAAAGGCCCCCCCCCCCGAAAATCCAAGTTAAAAATGTTTGCAGCAGGCTAGTCCATTTTGCTGAAATTTTATTGCAGCAACTCAAAATGGTACTCCACGTGTAGTTTGTATGGCCCCCACGTGCTTGTATGCATGCCTGACAACGTCGGGGCATGCTTCTAATGAGACGACGGATGGTGTCCTGGGGTATTTCCTCTTAGATCTGGACCGGAGCATCACTGAGCTCCTGAACAGACTGAGGTGCAACCTGGTGGTGTCAGATGGATCAAAACATAATGTCCCAGAGGTGTTCTATTAGATTTAGGTCAGGCGAGCATGGGGGCCATTTAATGGTATCAATTCCTTCATCATCCAGCAACTGTCAGAGTGCCATTGTCCAGCCTGTAGAGGTCTGTGCATCCCTCCATGGATATGCCTCCCCAGACCATCACTGACCCACCACCAAACCGGTCATGCTGAACGATGTTACAGGCAGCATAACATTCTCTACGGCTTTTCCAGACTCTTTCACATGTGCTCAGGGTGAACCTGCGCTCATATGTGAAAAGCACAGGGTGCCAGTGGCGGACCTGCCAATTCTAGTGTTCAATCGAGCTCCACTGTGCTCAGCACAGGGCCCACTAGAGGATGTTGGGCCCTCAGGCCACCATCCCAAAGTCTGTTTCTGATAGTTTGGTCAGAGACATTCCCACCAGTGGCCTGCTGGAGGTCATTTTGTAGGGCTCTGGTGGTGCTCATCATGTTCCTCCTTGCACTAAGAAGCAGATACCGGTCCTGCTGATGGGTTAAGGACCTTCTACGGCCCTGTCCAGATCTCCTAGAGTAACTGTTGGTCCCCTGGAATCTCCTGCATGCCTTTAAGACTGTGCTGGGAGACACAGCAAACCTTCTGGCAATGGCAGGTATTGATGTGCCTTCCTGGAGGAGTTGGAATGCCTGTGCAATGTTTATACAGGCATATGCAAACTGTGGTCCCCTAGCTGTTGCAGAACTACAAAGTCCCATGAGGCATAGCAAGACTCTGACAGCCTCAAGCAGGACACCCAAAGGCAGAGGCATGATGGGACTTTTAGTTTTGCAACAGCTGGAGGGCCACAGTTTGCATATTCCTGCTCTATAGGGTCCAGGTACCACCTCATGATACCAGTAGTGACACTGACACTAGCCAAATGCAAAACTAGTGAAAAACAGTCAGAAAAGAGTAGGGAACATAATTCCCGTGGCCTCCACCTGTAAAACCATTCTGTTTTGGAGGTTGTCTAATTGTTGCCCATCTAGTGCCCCTGTTGTTAATTTAACCCCAAAGCAGTTGAAAATGACTAACAACCCCCTCTGCTACTTAACTGACCAGATCAATATCCCAGGAGTTTAATTTGATGATATACTCTGATTAAAAAGTGTTCCTTAAATTTTTGAGCAGTGTATTTATATACACACACAGGCAGTCCCCGGGTTACAAACAAGATAGGTTCTGTAGGTTTGTTCTTAGGTTGAATTTATATGCGAGTTCGAACAGGTACATTTTTAAGTGCAACTCCAGCCAACAAATAATTTTTAAGTTTTGGATAACATAGTGTTGGAAGACGCAACATGATTAACATCAGACATTAATGATTTTTTCTCTCTGGTTATCACAGAGCCATATGGCCTGCTAGAGGTCATGTTGAAGCACCAGGCGAATCAGTTTACAGCAGGGTGTTTGTAACAAGGGGTTGCAAATGGGAATTCCTCTCCTGAAGGATGTTCTCGCATAGGCCTTTAGGAAGGATTCGCGTAATGTATAATCCCTGTTCTTTTGTTTCATATGCTGTGTATTACTATCCATTGTTTTTATGTAAATGTGCTACTTTCTTTGTAATTAAACAAGACCTTTGAATATATGAGCATTGTGGGGTTTTTTTTTTTTATAGCGAATATTGGTATCACCACCATTAATATTATAAGAGCTTTGATAGACTAGCTAACTACAGGAACAGGACAAGATAATACATATTTATAATTTAAATAGGGGGTGGTTTTGGATTTCCCCTATTTATTTCACATTGGGATGGGTTAACATCCCTCTAACATTTGTTTTGCAGTCTGTGGTCCTGGTCAGAAGATTGAACTGTGACAGCTGGATTTTGAAAATTTTGGGTTGTTGTTGTTCCCTTCCTAGGGGTAGATTTCCTCTCACTTCCCGTTTGCTCTCAGCAGACCAGAATGTATGCAAAATAAGGATTCAACATATTGTGATACCATAAAACCCAATAATTTAAGAAAGTATTGCACTCAAATGATAAAAACTTGTAACCTGCATGTAGCACGTATCTGGTATCAGAGATATTAGTGTTCAGCTGCATCACTTATTAAGAATCACCAGCGCAGATTTAAGTTTAAGTTTCTTTTATTCATTTTTCCTGGAAGAATGGTCAAACATTCCCATAGACACACTTCTAAATCTTGTGGACAGCCTTACCAGAAGAGTTAAAGCTGTTATAGCTGCAAAGGATGGGCAAACTCAATATTGAACCCATGGACTGAGACTGGTATTCCTTTAAAGTTCATGTGCATTCAAAGGCAGGCATCCTGATACTTTTGGTACTATAGTGTGTGTGTGCCCTTTTTTTCTTTTGTATAAGTGCATGAGGGGCTTAGAGAGCTAGGTGTGGAGAAACCGCAGTACAATGCTATTCCCAATGAATGGTTTTGTAGAGGGGGCATGCCAGCAGAAGTCTGATCATTGGAGGACAGGCAGGCGTACTCCCAGCACAGCCAGATAATTAACCATGCGGTAATGGATGTGCTGTCATGGCTAGTGTGGTCAGTTTGAAACAGAAAAGCAGGAACACAAAAGGAAGCAGTACAAATGGAACAGGATACTTTTTTTTTTTTTTAAACACAAGTACATGGTGCAACAGGCACATATCAGGGATATGAAATGGTAGAGTAAAATATTCTTTAAGGAGGTGGTTCTGATTCTTTGGAAACACAGCTATTTAAAAAAAATAACATATTCTGTATGTCAAGTAGATTGGCATGTTATACCTTTTATATAATGAAAGTTCATACAATCCAATGACAAACTGTCTTAACACACATTCAATGTGTTACTTGCAACAAAAAGAACAAATGCTGTTTTAAGACTCAGTGAATAGTATTTAGATCATATCTGTTGTATCCCCACTATTACTCCTTCAATTGTAGGACTTACATTGCAGCATATGATATATATAATGGTGAAGCAATATTAGCCTGAAGGCTAGGTTCACACTGTTGCATTTTGTGTGGCTCATGTTTGAATGGGCACATCAGCCCATTAATTTGAAAGGGATGCTGTGCGCCTATGTGAAAAAGCAGGGAAAAGGTCCCGACACCTTTTAAAAATCACAGCTGCACCTGAATACATGCTGAATTTTAAGATGTGTGCCAGTGGCATTACAAATTAATTGCAACCCACGAGTCTGCAAAAGAACAGCATGTTTTGGCTGTGGGTGTGAGAACGTGCGATTTACACTCTGTCCCACCCCCCTAACAGTGTAAACCTAATGTTAAAGAGCTAGGAGCAAATGACATATAGCATGACTGAGAAAACGGGGCCAATTTTATTTATACTGGAGGATACTTAATGTAAAAATCAGCATGTGAATAAGGAATAATCCCCAAAAAGCACATCACTTAAAAAAAAAAAAAGTAAATACCACATTCATATGTGCACAAAAATATATTTGACACAGAAATTGTAATGCATACATTTTAAGTTCGCACTTGCACTACATTGTGAACTAAATGAATATAATGAATGTATTTATCTTCTAGTGAACCAGTGAATCTAGTGATAGTATCTGATGCAGAAATTGAAAACTCCAGGTTGATTTGGTAGCAAGAAAAGAAAAAACACTCAAGTTGTACAAGAGCAATAAAAAAAATTAAATATTTATTTGAATAACAAGTTTGGAGTTGAAGCTGCAATGTTGGCAATGTCAATTTTTGTTTTATTAGATCACAAACTCATGCACCAAAATTGGAAAGGAAAGAGCTACCAACTACTTAACAGCTGCTGATTTATAAAGGAAAAAATATAAAGGCATGTAATCACTATACAAAATATAAAAATGTATGAAACACTACCAACCACAGAACAGAAAAGTTATTGATTATACTTAAAAACGGTTTTGTATTTACGTGTGCGCACATATTTACTGAACTGAAGTGACGTAGGCAACTTTTAACTTTGTTTGCAGGTGGTCTGCAATTATATTGTACTTTTAACACATCTAACCACACTGCAAGAGATTTGCATGTGCTACTAATATGAAAGTAGATTTGTTAATAATATGGTAAATATTAGATTTAGAGAAAACAAATCTTCTTAAACAGAAGTGCTTTAAGCATAACGTGTACACCTTGCACCCATCAATGTAATAGAAATATATTTAGCATTGACAAGGTGGAGGAGTTCACTAAACAATGTATATAGAAGTCAAGGAGGGCACAGGGCTATAAAGGGCTCTAGCCTTAACAAGCCTAAACTGCGAGAAAAAAAAAAAAAAAAAAGCAATCAAACATGCACCCTCCGGCCACAATCCACAACCCATTTATTTATTGCCTCTCCATAATTATTTGAAGGGCATCCAACATCGTCAGACCAATAATGATAAATACACATATATAAATGAAGACACTAACTTCTTGTTTGACACTACTAATGGCAATGTCTGTGCTGGGTGAAAGCACCTTTAAAAAAAGAGCCTATGCGGCAAGAGATAAGTGTCTATAGATTCAAAATGAATCAACTGTATCGGATAACAATTCGTCAACTTAGAAGCTGCCTTAAGATTAGGTGCATCTTCAGTTAATGTAACAGGAAGTAGGGAAAAACCAACATAAAAAAAAAAAAAAAAAAGGAAAAAAAAAAAAAAAAAAAAAAAAAAGGCAATGAATTTTTACTTCTTAAGTCATACCCATCCTGTACTGGACCCAAGGCCAAGAAATAGGCAGACACAATGATATATATTTATATATATATACTTTTTTTTTACAATTATTTAAATTGTATGATGGTAAAGAATAGGGTCTATTTAAAAACAAAACAAAAAAAGCTAGGTAAGCCTTAATTAAGAAGTGGCACCAGGAGTTGGGTTAACATTTTGAGTAGCCACTTGAGGAGCAACTTCAATGATTCGTGGCTTGTCTATGATTCTGGCAGTACGGTTGCCCTTTTCTACAATGCCAATAATCCATGCTTGGTGACCTTCTCCATACTTGGGGGATTTAATCTCAGCACAGAAGCGTGCAGCCTGTTCTCGTGGCAAACAAATCAAAAGACCTCCTGTAAAAGAATGCATAACAGAAACATGAAAACAGGGTTACATTTGGAAATGCTTTATTTTAGTGTTCAAAGCGGAGGGAAAAATAAAAAAGAATGCTGCATATAAAAGCAATAAAACACAGAGATGCATCCTCTCCCCTTTAATATGGTCAGCCAAGCTTTAAGATACATTTTGTGTATTAAAAACACTAAGACACTGTAATTAGAAAATGTTTTTAGGAATTTGCATTATTCCATATCTTTTTATTTAATTTGGTAAAGTGGTTGACAGCTGAATTCCACCGAAATATTGATATGGGACTATTCCAATGGGCTTTTGTTAGCATCAGATTGGTTTCTATATCCCTATACAAGCCAATGTGAATGCATAAAGCAGCTTAAAACATATTGATACAGCTTACAAAGAGGTCAAATGCACATAGCAAGTAACACTGGATAATCTCAAAAGCATCTAAAATTGATCTCAAATGCAAGCTAAATATTCCTAAAAGCACATTACTTTAGCCCAGCGGAACAAGTCCTTAGTCTGGTTACTAGGCTCTTGACATATATGGCAACTGAGGCTCTACGTGAAGAAGATGCTCTAACAAGCATAGTTCTCTGGGAAACAGACATTCAAGCCTTTCTAAAAGAAATACGTAGGCTCATACATCCACTGAAACCTTTTTATATAGCTGCCGTTCGTGATAAATTGAAATGTCCACGAGGAAATCTTAGTTCATATTTTCAACATAAAGATTTAAAAAAACTCATGAAAGAACAATGTGCTAATATGTGATGAGAACATGCCAAAAGGAATGAATCGTCATAGTAAGATTAACACTTTGAATTCAGGTAATTGTACATTGCTCAAAAAATTAAAGGAACACTTTAAAAACATCATGCTGGATATCTATACTGATATGGACTTGGTAATGAGTTAGGAATGAAAGGATGCCTTATCGTTTGATGGAAATTATCAACATACAGAGGGGGCTGAATTCAAAGACACCCCGAAAATCAAAGTGAAAAAATTATGCAGCAGGCTAGTCCATTTTGCTGAAATTTCATTGCAGCAACTCAAAATGGTGCTTAGTAGTCTTTATGGCCTCAACATGCTTGTATGCATGCCTGACCACATTGGGCAATGCTTCTGAGAGGATGGATAGTGTCATGGGGCATTTCCTCCCAGATCTGGAGCAGGGCATCACTGAGCTCCTGAACAGACTGAGGTGCAACCTGGCAGCGTCGGATGGACCACAAATAAAATGTCCCTGGGGTTCTATTGGATTTAGGTCAGGCGAGCGTGGGGGCCATTCAATGGTATCAATTCCTTCATCCTCCAGGAACTGGCTGCATACTCTCATCATATGAGGCCGGGCATGGTCTTGCACCAGAAGGAACCCAGGACCCACTGCACCAGCATAGGGTCTTACAATGGGTCCAAGGATTTCATCCCGATACCTAATGGTAGTCAGGGTGCCATTGTCTAGCCTGTAGAGGTCTGTGCAACCCTCCATAGATATGCCCCCTCAGACCCACCACCAAACTGGTCATGCTTAACGATGTTACAGGCAGCATAACATTCTCCAAGGCTTCTCCAGACCCTTTCACGTCACTTGTGCTCAGGGTGAACCTGCTCTCATCTGTGAAAAGCACAGGGCGCCATTGGCGGACCTACCAATTCTGGTGTTCAATGGCAAATGCCAATCGAGCTCCACAGTGCCGGGCAGTGAGCACAGTGTCCATTGGAGGATGTCGGGCCCTCAGGCCACCCTCATGAAGTCTGTTTCTGATTGTTTGGTCAGAGACATTCACACCAGTGGCCTGCTGGAGGTCATTTTGTAGGGCTCTGGCAGTGCTTATCTTGTTTCTCCTTGCACAAAGGAGCAGATACTGGTCCTGCTGATGATTTAGGGACCTTCTACAGCCCTGTCCAGTTCTCCTAGAGCAGTGGTTCTCAACTCCGGTCCTCGGGACCCACTAACAGGCCAGGTTTGCAAGATAACTGAAATACATCACAGGTGATATATTTTGCTGCTCAGTGATTGCAGTAATCTGGTCTGCATCTCCCCATGGTTATACTTAAAATCAGGCCTGCTAGTTGGTCGTGAGGACCAGAGTTGAGAACCACTGTCCTAGAATAACTGCCTGTCTCCTGGAATCTAATTCATGCTCTTAAGACTGTGCTGGGAGACACAGCAAACTTTCTGGCAATGGCACATATTGATGTGCCATCATGGAGGAGTTGGACTGCCTGGGTAAACTCTAAAGGGTCTAGTTATCGCCTCATGCTACCAGTGGTAACACTGACCCTAGCCACATGCAAAACTAGTGAAAAACAGTCAGAAAAGAGGAGTAGGGAAAAAAAGGTCAGTGACCTCTACCTGTAAAACTATTGCCATTTTGGAGGTTGTCTTATTGTTGCCCATTTAGTGCACCTTTTAATTTCATTACCCCAAAGCAGCTGAAACTGATTACCATAAAGAATAAAAATAATCAACGCAATCCCTATCTAAATATACAAGTGATGAGCACAAAGCTGCAAGCAATCAGTGCCAAACACAAAACACCTGAGATAATGAATAAAAAATATTGCTGCGCTAAGTGAATGAAAATCAATGACAAATAATCGCTTGGTGAAAAATGATAAATAATGGTAAATAATGTGACCATAAACTCATGTGACCCCGCTGACGAAGTCGATGACGCAACGCGTACGGGGGAGGAGCCTGCGCATCATTACGCTGATCCCGGAGGTACCAGGAAGTGTCTGAATGCCGAGATAGCTTGCACTGCTTAAGTGCTATACAATGTAAGTGCGATTTCAGCATATGTAATAAATAGCCTTTTACTGAGACAGAGAGCACTAGATTTCCTTTTTATTTCTTCATCGATGCCGTATACAACTTGAATGATTGTTTGGAGGCGGTGGCAGGAGGGCTTACCAGGCGACTGTGATTTTACCCTATGCGTATTTAGGCTCTCATGAGTCTTTCCTTGAGGTGAGCTGCTAATCTTACCATTGTCACGTGGATCACTTGGAGTGAAGCATGCAGCACTTTAATCACAGATGAAGATTCATTTATTTATTTATTATTGTGTCACTTTAGTTGCACTGTGAATTGGGACTTATCTGTCACAGTAATATTGTGTCACTCTACTTGCACTGTGTATTGGGACTTTCAATATCACCAATTTTTTTGATTCAATATTTATTATTGTTTATCACAGTATTTGAGTTTATGGTCACATTATTTACCATTATTTATCATTTTTCACCAAGCGATTATTTGTCATTGATTTTCATTCACTTAGCGAAACTGATTACCAAACCTCTCTGCTACTTAACTGACCAGATCAATATCCCAGCAGTTTAATTGATTTGATGCTATACTCCGATTGAAAAGTGTTCCTCTTTTTGAGCAGTGTATTTTTTTTAAATAGAACATTCATACTCTTTTTGGCACTAATCAATAAGCTAAATTGCTGTAATCCACATAAGAAATACAAATTTGACTACATGCAAAATAAAAAAAAAAAAAAAAAAAAAACACATGTTCACTTTAACAACTTTAATACAGGGCAATTTCACCCCCTTCCTGCCCAGGCCAATTTTCAGCATTTAGCGCTGTTGCATTTTGAATGACAATTGCGCGGTCATGCAACACTGTACCTACACCAAATGTATGTATTTTTTTTCCCCCACAAATAGAGCTTTCTTTTGGTGGTATTTGATCACCACATGTTTTTTTCTTTTTTGCTAAACAAATAAAAAAAAGACCGAAAAGTTTGAAAAAAAAAAAAAAAAAAGTTTTTTTGTTTAGGTTATACAATTTTGTAAATAAATACGTTTTTTCCTGCACTGATGAGACTGCACTGACAGGCACTGATGAGGAGGCACTGATGGGTGGCACTGATATGCAGCATTGGTGGGCACTGATAGGCGGCACTGCTGGGCACGGATAGGCGGCACTGCTGGGCACTGATAGGTGGCACTGACGGGTGGCACTGATGGGCAATAATGGGCACTGGTGGGCGGCACTGATAGATGGCAATGATGGGCACTGGCGGGCAGCACTGATGGGGAGGGCACTGGGGGGCATCCCTGGGGTCATGGGTGGGCATCCCTGGTGGTTCTAGTGGCACCCCCCCACCCTGAGGGTCTGCACTGGTAATCAATGATCCGATTACCAGTGCAGACCCCCCCCCCCCGTCAGGAGAGCTGCAGATCGGAGCTCCTTTACTTGTGCCTGTCAGGCACGTACTGAGGAAAGCCGATCAACGGCTCTTCCTGTTTACTATGTGACCAGTCGTGATTGGACACGGCTGGTCACATGGTAAAAAGCCTACGTCAGTAGGCTCTTTACCGAGATCGAAGATGCGGTGAGTCAGACTGACACGCCGCATCACTGATCGCCGCTCTGCGCGCCCCGCATTATCCTGCCGCCGTCATATGATGTCCGGTCAGGACAATGCAACCACTTTCCAGCCGTCATTTGCCTATAGGGCAGGCGGGAATGGTTTAAAATGAAATAAAGCTCACGGAGGAACAACATATTAGCATACCATGGTGTGTAAATAAAACATAAGATAGCAGTTAAGCCAGTGGTATAGTAATAATTTTTTAACACTTATAGTAAAACTCACCTGAGGTTTCAGGACAAGAGCCATGCATAAGACCAAACATATTCCCACATGCCTTGCTGACAGCGGCCATCTTAGCTAGTACAGGCAGATTATGAATTACAAAGGAAACTTCATTTCGTTGCTGTTTAGCCAAGTTTTGTGCATGTCCTAAAATTCCAAACCCTGTTATGTCTGTAGCTGCATGTGCATTAAATGTGTGCATAAGGCCGGCAGCTGGAACAAGAAAGAGTACAAATATATTATAATCATTTAAGTTTCTTGAAATCTATGCATCTCATAGATAGCTAGATACACATACGTAAAATGATAGGCAGGCCAGAAAGCACAATATAGCAAATTGTGTATCGGGTAACTTGCTCTTGGGATCTGTCTATACAAGTACAAAACTATAAAAACAAAATTGGAACACTGCTGGTGTTTTTACTAGACCTACATTACCAACTGTGATGTCCTAAAATATTAACTGTGCTGATAATCGACATCCACAGTCTTGTTTTTTTTATCTCTTGCTGTTCATTATTTTCTGACTGAGGTTTAGATTGAATAAAATAATATACAACTGCTACAGTTGATAATTAACCCTTTTTATGCCTAAGCCTGAAAAAAATGGATTTTGGTACTTATCGTAAAATCCATTTCTCTGAGTTCATCGATGGACACATCGCTCCATAAATCATAACTAGTGGGTTATATTGCCTCCTCCAGGAGTAGGACTAGGCAGAACAAAAAACACCTGGCTACACCCATGGGCCATCCTCAGCTGGTATATAACCCCCCTCTGCTCTAGGAAATCAGTTTAGTAGCAAGCAGTATTAGAAGTATCAGAACTCCTTTGAAGGGTGGGTGCTGTGTCTGTCGAACTCCGAGAAATGGATTTTACGGTAAGTACAAAAATCACATTTTCTCTTTCGTTCATCGAAGGACACAGCGCTCCATAAATCATAACTAGCGGGACGTCCAAAAGCAGTGAGGTGAAAAAGAGAGAAAAAGAGAGGTGGGGAAAATAACCCAAGAGCCCTTAACCAGGACACAGGAGCCTTAACCGGGTCACAGGAGCCCCGTCTGAAAAAGAAAGGTTTAAAGAAAAGCACCCCTCAAGAGGAAACAGCCCCTTTTAAACGGCAACCAAGGAAAAAAAAATCTGCGCTTACACCAAAGAAAAAAAAAGCAGCAGCCTAAGTACAAGACAAACACAATAACAAACCAGAATCTCAAAACAGTTGCGCTATATAATGTGATAGAAATGAAAAAATTTATTAAATCATTAATAAAATAAATGTCCATAATGTGATAATTAACATCAATGTGAAAAAAAATCCATATCAATGTGTATCAAGAAAAAACACCAGTGATTTTATCCAAAACATGTAGATTGGCCAGGATGCAGCTGTGCAATTCTCCTGTAATAAGAAAGCCTTCACTGCACTAAACTGCCTCATACCAGAAATTTGTGACCTTCAAGGTCGTCAACACTTGTGGGATAACCCAGCCAAGGCCTCTGGGGCAGGAAGCGTCGCAAAATGTATGGATCCAAAAAGGTAATTTAGCACCACGTAATCACCATGACTACCATCACTCCCCATGAAAGAAAAAATAGTCATTCATAGTGTAAACTGTATCAATTTATTAGTAAGGAAAATAAATGCACTTACAGCAATCCAGATAAAAAGCACAAAAATATATAGCCAGCCGGCTAATCTAGCATCGCCCGTCCTTCCAGGGTATCATGTGGCAACGTCAGCACGTAGTAAGCCGACGTGTTTTGTCACAAATGACTTAGCCAGACTAAGAAAAAATGGCCACCGTCGGCTACAAACCCTGAAGCATGCTGCCATGAGCTTTCCTGCACCCTCTACAAAGGGACCCTCCTTGAAGGTAGGACACACATTTAGGGGAGACTCTGCTGCGCACTCTGCACTGGGACCCCCCTGCACTATACCCACACTGCAAACATTAGGGCATGCACCTAGGGGTCTCCCTCCAGACTACCAGGGTGGGACACACACTATCCCAGGACCCTTACAGAGTGGGGATCGGGGGGGGGGGGATTTTGGGGGATGGGGGAGACCCCGGGGGTCTCTGCTGCATTCTCTGCCCTGGGATCCCCACCAGACTCTAGGCCCAGACAGGGGGGAATGCGAGAGGGGGAAGCCCAGCTCATTGAGGGATTTAAGGATGGGAGGAGGGAACCAGCAGGCAGGTCTGACCGTCCCTGGAGGTTACCCGCGTCCATCCCAAAGGAAACCACCAAAAGGGGAGAGGGGGGATTGTACTTACCCTTCCATGGTGCGGGTAACGCTCCAGACAGAACTTCTCGCCACCGAAGTAGAGGAGCTGTCAGCCAAGGGACCGCTGCGACTCAGACCCAAGCCCGGTCCTATGCTACCCTACGAGACGTTTAACTCGCGGGCCAGCCTCTGTCTGTGAGACTATGTCACAGCCGACCTAGCGTGTAGCTGTGGTCTGCATGCCCTCGCTGGCTGGGCTGGCAAGGACCACTGAATCAGCCCGTAAGTTGATTGTAGATCTCCCGAGAGAAAAAACAAAAAAGATGTAAGGAAGGAGGAAATTGCTAGGAACAGAGATCCCAGCAGGGAGCCTAGGTCCTTACTCCTGACTAGGCAGATTAAAACTGATTACCTAGAGCAGAAAGGGGGATTATATACCAGCTGAGGACAGCCCATGAGCGTATCCAGGTGTTTTTTGTTCTGCCTATTCTTACTCCTGGAGGAGGCAATATAACCCACTAGTTATTATTTATGGAGCGTCCGTCAATGAACGAAAGAAAAAATACACTTTCATGAAAAAAAAAAAACCAGTAAAGTTAGGCCAATTTTTTTGTATAATGTGAAAGATGATGTTACGCTGAGTAAATAGATACCTAACATGTCATGCTTTAAAATTGCACACACTCGTGGAATGGTGACAAACTAAAATACTTCAAAACCTCCATAGATGACGCTTTAAAAATTTCTAACAGTTACCGGTTTAGAGTTACAGAGGAGGTCTTGTGCTAGAATTATTACTCTCGCTCTAACGATCAGGGCCATACCTCACGTGTGTGGTTTGAACACTGTTTACATTTGCAGGCACGACTTATGTATGTGTTTGCTTCTGCGCACGAGCAAGTTTTTTTTTTTTTTTTTTTTTACTCTGTACCTTTTACCACTGTTTAACATCCCTTGTGACAGTAATAGGCAGTGACAGGTACACTTTATGGAGGGATCTGGGGTATTTGCACTTAAAAGCATTTAAAACGCCAAGTCTTTTTTTTTTTTAAATCTGGCGCCTTTAAGGCTCCAGTACCTGGAAGTGATGTCATGACATTGTTTCTGGGTTCCTATATTGGAGACTCGATCAATGCTGAATCTGGGTTTGTTTGGGACTCTGGCCAGCTGGCGGACATGCCGGCTGGTCACTCGGGTCACCCGGCGGAGACCCAGACAAAACGGCGAGAGGGGCACCTCCTCCTGCTGCTTGCGATAACAGCCGTGCAGCTGCATCGGTTGTTATCACAAGAAAGCCGACTGTCTGCTCAAAAAACGGAGGCAGGCATCACCCCAGTATAATCCCTTGAAGCCGAAGGACGCATGAAAGGAGCCTGAAAGTGCTAGAGAATTACTTAACTAGAATGGTCCATCATTCAAGTCGAGCAAGGGCACTAAAAGTTGTTAAACTTTATACCTGTCAGCAATTTTTTTTTTGTATAGTTGAGTGACAGAGTCACTTTAAGGGTTCATGTGCACCAGGAGCAGAAAAAAATGCTAGAACCACTGGCAGAAAAAGCAGAACAATGCTCATGGTAGCTCATATTGCACAACTATTCAGGAGAGTTTAGGGGCGTTTGCAAGCATTTTTTTCCCCAAAACATTCCCCTCTGCTCATTTTGTACTCTCGAAAATGAAAATGCTCCTAACCCCCACGTTTAGAATCATTTATGAGCATTAAGCGTTTTTTTTTCCAGGCTCTCGAAAAGACAATCCAGAAGGTTTGTTTTTTTCCTGCCTCTAAACGCTGAGTTCCCACTGTGTGCAGACACAGCTCACAGCAGGGGTCCGGTGCGTCCCTGTTCTCTGTTTTAGGGACGAATCAGGCCCGAATTTTTGCCTGAATTCGGACCTGAAACTGAGTCAAAGACGCACAGGATCCTTGTGCAATGCGCTCCGCAGCCGCCCTGGAGATGTAAACAGGCTCCATTGAGAGACAGTCAGTCTTCTGTCACGCAATTTGGATGCGGGTAAACCCGCATCCAATTGGCATCAGTGTGAACCCAGTCTGCAATATGCCTCTAAACATCCTAATGTACATGGACACATAGGATAACATAGAGCTGCTTCTACAGACATGGTAAAAATATCCGCAACTCCTGTTGAAGCAGCGTTTTTTTTTTCCCCCAGGCCCAGTGTGCATGGACCCTATGTTGCTTATTTTAAAACAGCTGATAGGGGTAGAAGTGATGTATTTTCTTTTTCAGGTAGATCTGGAAAACATAACTGCTGCTACACACAGTAACCAATTAATAAAATGTTACAGCCATATACATGGTTATGAGATTTCAGGGCATTTCCCTGACAGCACAAAGCAAGGAATATTGCTAAATATACACTTCTAATTAAGCTGTACAGAAATAACACGATGCTAGGAGATAAAAACAGGCTTTCATGCACATTTGTTGGTGCAGAGAAACTAGGTGAAAAGTCTGCCTTAAAGATCATGCAATATTAACTTGGTAATGACAGACTAACCTCTGCCTTACTTTTATAGACTTCACATACTGAAAACATCTAGTTTGCTATACCTCTAGTTTATTTTGAGAGATAAGCATTGTTGCATAATGTATACAGTGATAAATGAATGTTTATTTTATAATCTCAATTAAAACTGCATAAAAAAGATACAGAGAACAGATGTGAAACAACAGTAACCATTGTGTGTCTTTGGGCATTTCAAGAGCTCTGAGGGGAATCAGTAATCTAAAAGATATTTCCAGTCTCTATTTTTCCAAGGTAAGGCTGGCGGCAAAAACATCTGCTCAGTATATTTACTGTACTCACAAAACAATCTTGGATGTATATGTCATTAATGATCAACAGAAAAACTGTGCAGGCAATTGAACACCATTTCATGTCAATGGCTTGCCACTTGTACAAGAGTTAGATGGAAATATTAAAAGACTAAGAAAATAGCATGTGTTGTTTTGGGGCAAATATTGAAAACACTGATCTTCAGTATGAGGCTAATCGTCATCCCTCAACTCACTCCCAAGTCCAACACCTTGTGCAACACTGCTGTGTTAACAGAAAATAACGTTCTGTGAAAAAACAAATGCAAGAGTGTAATGAGCAAGGATCGACGTACTGGCTCTCTGTTTCTCAGTGTGCACCAGCAGCCATGTATTGAGTGCAACTTATTGGTGTGAAAGAGCTGTGAAGTCTCTATTTGTGGTCCCTTTGAATTCAATTTCACTACTAGGAGGTGTCTGGAAGAAAAACAGCCAATAATCAACACAGCAAGTGCCTTTCTGTTTCTGTGTGTACCTGTGTAAGAGTATTTGTGTGTACAGTACCAGGAGCCCCAGTCTGTGTGTGCCAACAGCCCTAGTGTGTACCTGTATGTGCTAGCAGGACTAGAGCATCTTTGTAGGTATCTTGATGACACTATGAATTAGTTACATATCTGTAGTTTTCAGGGCATGTCAACATCAATAGGAACTGTCTTCCCAGTAGCTGCCCCTAAAAATTTTAACAAGCCAGGGGACAATGTCCCAGGGTTGGAACATGATCTAGAGAGGGAAAGGGTTTTAGGGCCAATCTGGGTAATGCCAACAAATGAGCAAATTTTAAGTGATAGCAACTGACTGTGAACCCCAGAGAATCTGTTAGCTGACACTGGAAGCTCCAAATTAATGTTTTAGTCAATGCCTGGAGGTACAATTTAGGACTAGCTGGTAGGAGGGTAAAGAAAACTTGGCAAGAGAAACACACAGGCTCTCTTTTCTGACCCCTTTTTTAATCTGCCATTTGCCTAACTGCCATGCTCTGTAATCTTTACTTATCTGGAACAGGCCTGGAACAAATGAAATCAAGGCAAAATCTGAACGTCAGATACACCTTTTTTTATTGGCTTTAGTACTTGTTTCAGTCATTAAAAAAGACGATCAGCATGACAGCTAGGAACTAGCATTTTCAGAAGGGAAGGCTGGAATTGGTAGCCTCCATGTTTTTCAAAGCAGAGGTTTCTTTGGGTAAAATCCTGACATGGATATCAAACAAGCTGTAAAAAACATTGTCGACTGCAGTTCTTATTCCAACCTAGTCCACGATAAGATTAAGGTACAGTTTTATTATGCCATGTAACAAGCTTAAAGGTCACATAATATTCAGATGTTATTGCAAGCAAGAATGTCATAACATGATTTAATATTTAAACCACTACATAAACATCCATTTTACAGACCCCATAATCTTAGCTTGCTTGCAAAAATAGTGTAAAGTACACAAAATATAAAACATAAAACACAAAGAGACACTCCGGATACAGCAATTTAGTATAATTGCAGTGGTCCGGAGTGCATCCAACTCTATGCTACTTTCTTTTAGAAGTGAAATTTTTAATAGAAAGTGCTAACGCTTTACAACACTGTTTTCTTATAATCATGCATAATATTTGCTTTTAAGGGAAGAGGTCAAGGTAGAAATTTTGGAAGCTGCCACTGCCAGTTTGTTTTTGAAGGTACTACTGAAAGGTTTGTTATCCTCCTTCTGTCACTACTTGGCAAGCCATTGACCTACATAAACAATGTACATGCCAATTCACCCATTATGTACATGCTTGATTTGGGTCATTCACTCAGTAAGTTGTGAAAGAAATGGATAAAAGCTCCAGGGCAAGTAACCTTAAAAAAACCCTGGCTTTCTAGATTTCTATCCTGAGAGGTTCAGGAAAAAAGAGCAGCAGAAAAGATTCTTGCATTCCCCCAAAACCAATACTCAACTGGAAAAGCCCTTGCCGAAACGGTTCAGGTTGTGTATATAAAGAGAAAAGGAAGAGTAATAATGAAGTTTAATAGCAAGAAATACAAAGCTCCACACATAAAACAGCAGCAAAAACAAATAGCTTTTACTATTGAAACAGACTGAAGAGCAATTTTCAGTACCAGTTCGGTTTAGTCGAGCCATGTTCATCATTGCCTCCTGGTACGCCAACTCCACATCTTCCTGGGTCACCACCAATTTTATTTTATTCCATTTTTCTGGCTGGTGGTGTTAAAGAACATAGTCAAATATTACACAGTAAACTGCAAACATAGTTTTTTTTATTTATTGGGCATGGTATTAACGAGTAAATGCATTTTAATTTAGAAAGAACTTGCATATTAAGGTTTGAGATCAATTTTTTTGCCAAAAAAAAATTGAAACAAAAAGGATAACTGTCCTTTTCTGTAACTTTAAAGTAGAATTCCAGGATAAACCTAGCTAAACCGTTGTTGGTGCTCCTCTCCCCTGCAGCCTTTGCTGGCAGACACAGGGGAGCCGGATCACGTGACCAAACCAGAGCGACCTGAAAATAAGTATACAGAAATCTTACATAAGTTGGTTAGGAGTGTTAGAAGGGGAGCATTTTAAAGATAACTAATCACCACTCCTGGGCATTGCCAGCCGTTGTCCAGCATTCTCTCCTCCCTTCATCCGGCACTGGCTGACACACAGAAGATCATGTGACTGGAGCGGCCTGAAGATGGGTAAATACACATATATCTTTCTTACACAGGTAAGTCAGAATAGGTGCTAGGAAGGGGGGGGGGGGGGGGTCATTGTAAAGATTTGATAGGGTTATCCTGGAATTTTATTTTAAATCAAACCTCTGAAGGTGGGAGCTGTAGCTGATTTTTTTTCAAATTTAGGTAGATTTAATAGGGTTATCCTGGAATTTTATTTTAAATCAAACCTCTGAAGATAGGAGCTGTAGCTGATTTTTTTTCCACATTTTTCTTCACATTTAGGTTTATACAAAGACCACAAATTCTGATCGGACTCAGACAGAAGTTCTGCTTACTCTGACACTAAACCTTGTCCCCGGACCTTTGTTCTGGACAGCATGGGCTGAGACGCAAGATGGGGCAGAAATTAAGCCTTTTCTAGAAATCATATACTCTCTCCAGTCTTTAAAAGGATTACACGTCCCAGGTGGCTCCACTGTTAACACTGTCTCTATGCTACACATCACAGCAAACAGTCCTATGCTCTTTCCAGTTTCCCTACATCAACAGTGCATTCATTAAGTATTCAAACTCCCTTCACTTTTTTCAGTTTTATCGTGTTGCAGCCTGATACTACCGTTGTTTAAATTCATTTTTTTTCTCATTAAACCTCCACTCCGTACCCCATAATGACAAAAGCAAAGACAGAATTCTAAAAATGTCTAAATTTATTAAAAATAAAAAAACTGAAATATCACCATGTCATAAGCATTCAAATCCTTTGCAACAACAATTGAAATTTAGCTCAGGTGCCTCCCATTTCTCTTGATTATTGCAGAGCTGTTTCTACAGCTTTATCGGAGTCCACTTGTGGTAAATTACATTTATTGTAGGGATGCACCGAATAATGTTCGGCCGAAAATAGAAAAAATGGCACTTTCGGTGTTCGGCCGAATAAGTCAAAAGGCCGAATAATTTTGTGCCGAATAATAGGGCTGAACGATAGTCGATATGATATCGACTATCGTTCTGTGGCCTAGGCGATATTCATATCGCCGAGGTCACGATATTTACATAGGCAGGGGGAAGGGACTCGGAGGAGGACAGGAGGACTCACAGACTTCCGTGAAGCCGGGACACTTCAGCGGTGAGCATACATACATTACTCACTCGTGCACTGCAGCCCGCCCCACACATTCAGTGAGTCTTACTCTCCTCCCTAGTTTTTTCAATGGCACATTCAGGAAGCCAATCACGCCGTGATAAGCTGCACAGCGAACCAATCACGCGTGCCTGCACACCTGATTGGTTCCGCTGTGCCGCTACTCACGGCGTGATTGGCTGCAGTGCACGAGTGAGTAATGTATGTATGCGGCTGTGCTCCTTTCCAGGCTACTACTAGTCCACCTCCAGCCTCCTACTACCACCACTATGAGAGACTGTCTGTCACTGTATAATCTGATCGAGTCCACACTGACACTGACTGACTGTCACTGAGTAATTGATGTTACCACATTAACCCTGACCTGCCCAGTGCCCTGTATCTGCAATTAAAATTTACAAGGCTGCCTGCATGCTTCCTGATTTCCATTCCCAGCATCCTTCCCAATCCCTACAGTGTCACTAACATTAACCCTATGGTACAAGGCTGCAGTGTGCACTGAATCCCATTCCCTACAGTAACATTTAGGGAGAGAGAGAGACATGAGAGGACAAGAGAGAGAGAGAGAGAGAGAGAGAGAGAGAGAGACATGAGAGGACAAGAGAGAGAGAGAGAGAGTGAGAGGACAAGAGAGAGAGAGAGAGACACGAGAGGACAAGAGAGAGGACAAAAAATTGGCAAAATAAATGGAAAAAATGCAAAACACCGCGTTCGGTATTCGGCCTTCAGCCAAGAATTTCATTTCGGTGCATCCCTAATTTATTGGACATGATTTGGAAAGGCACACACCTTTCTATAAAACCCCTCACAGCTGACAATGCATACTGTATCAGTGCAAAAGTCAAGAGGTCAAAAAGACGCTGCCTGCAGAGCTCAGAGACAAGAATATTGCAGGGCACAGATCGGGGGAATGCTACAAAAAAACTCTGCAGCACAAAAAGGTTTCAAAGAGCACAGTGGCCTTCATAATTCTCAAATGGTAGAAGTTTGACACAACTAGGACTCTTCCAAGAGCTGGTCACCCAACCAAACTGAGCAAATGGGGGAGAAAGGCCTTAGTAAGAGAGGTGACCAAGAACCCAATAGTCACTCTGACTGAGCTCCAGGAGATCCTGTGTGGAGATGGGACAAAGTTCCAGAAGGACAACCATCACTGCAGCCCTCCGCCGATCTGGGCTTTATGGCAGAGTGGCTAGATGGAAGCCTCTCCTCAGTTCAAAACACATGAAAGCCAGCTTGGAGGTTGCAAAAACTTTTGAAATGAGGAAACAGTTACATTTCAAGTGTTGTTGCAAAGGGTCTGAATACTTATGCCATTGTGATATTTCTGTTTTTTATTTTTATTAAATTCATAGACCTTTCTAAAGATCTTTTTTCACTTTGTCCTTATGGAGTACTGTGTTTAGAAAAAAAAAAAAAAATGAATATAAAGATGAATTCTAACTTTCGTTTCACTAGAACTGAATGGGATTGATCATACCTCTGTAAAATGTTGCTCTGTTGTCTGCAGATCCCCTGATATGCTGGGTTTAGCTTTGGCTTTGTGTCATGTGACACTCTGTATATTCTGCTAATAGACTCTGTCCCTTTCACAGCCACTTCCTGCAGCAGCTAGAGTCTGTAACACTTCCTTTTGTATTCTTTCAGACTCTGCAAATTATGTAACTTTCTTCCCGCCCGGTCCAAACATCCCAAGTACCCCGTTTACAGATCACAGCATTATTCAGGAAGGAATCCAATAATATACACAGGCTGTTCTGAAGGATTGAATGGATGACATATATAATTCAATCCCGCCCAGTAAAATATGCCGACCAGTGTAGACAGGGAGAGTTCCACTCCTCAGATCCCGCCCTTCCATAGCCCTGCTCTCTGTAAAGTAATTAATTTACATATGAAGGAAACCCCTTAATAATAACCTCCCATAGCCCTTCCTAAGTAGTCTTGCAGTAAGCCGTTATTCTTTGGCAAGCTGCAAGACAGGAATGACACAGGAGAAGGTGTGATACATTTAAACTAGAGCTGCACGATTAATTGTATTAGAATCGCGATCTCGATACACCCCCCCCGTACATTCTCAATCCAGAAGGTTTACGATTCTCAGTGTTATGCGTCCATGACACAAACAGGTTCAGCCTGCATGCCAGAGACTTGGGATGTCTAGCTGACACACGGGCGATATCGCAGCTGTCTGTGTCAGAGCTGAGCTGACAGAACAGAGCCGATGCTTCCTGTATAGTTCCCGCTCCGTTCCGTCACAGGCGGAGTGATCTCAAATGCACTCCGCCTGTGAAAGGAAACCGGGGAGAGCTGAGCTACAGGAAGCATCGGCTCTGCGCCGCTCCTCACACTTCGCCAGCAGTACCCGCAGCACTACCCACCACCAACAGTACTCGCAGCTAGTAATCAACGGATATCTGTTTTTCGTTGCCAATACCGATACCAATATTTTGTCCACTGCATATCGGTATCGGCCGATATTTTCGTACATTTAAAAACATTTTTTTTTTCATCACTTGGCAGGTACTCTTGTGGAGGGATCTGGGGGTCTAAAAGACCCCAAACCCCTCCTCTCTGCACTTAAAAGCATTTAAAAACGCCAAATTTGGCTGTTTTGAATGCTGTCATGGTTTTGAATCTGGCACCGAGTACCCGGAAGTGATGTCATGACATCACTTCCGGGTTTTTACATGGAGACCCAATCAGAGACGAATGCGGCTTTGATCGGGTCTTTGGCGGTCCTGCAGGCTGATTGCCCGGGTCTCCCAGTGGAACGGGAGCGGAAGGCAGCGGGAGGGGGGGAACGTCCCCTCCCACTCCTTGTAATGACAGCTGAGCGGCTTCTCAGCCGCATTGGTTGCCATTACAAGACAGCCGACCGTCGGCTATGGACGCCGGTACCAGGGTGATGCCTCTAGCTGCAGGCATATATCGGTCACTGATATATCGGGGAAAGTGCAGATAGGCCCTCGATATATCGGCTTTGCCGATAATCGGTCGATCACGACTCGCAGCACTACCTACCACCAACAGTACCCACAGCACTATCCACCACCAACAGTACCCGCAGCATTACCCACCACCAACAGTATCCACAGCATTACCCACCACCAACAGTATCCGCAGCACTACCCACCACCAACAGTACACACAGCAGTAACCACAGCAGTACCCACCACCAACAGTACCCACAGCAGTACTCACCACCAACAGTATCCGCAGCAGTACCCACCAGCCAGCAGTACCCACAGAAGTACTCACCAGCCAGCAGTACCTGCCAGACAGCAGTACCCAGGGGTAATCCATGACGGGGGGGGGGCCTAGTCACAGCTTTATTGCAAATGGTTAGTAAAAACATTATATATTATATATAAATATATATATATATATATATATATATATATATATATATATATATATACATATACACACACACACACACACACACACACACACGTGTGTATATATATCTTTAAAATAAAAAAAGATTGAGAATCGTGATCTTGATTCTAACCAAAAAAAAAAAACAAATCAAGATTCTCATTTTTGCCAGAATCGTGCAGCTCTAATTTACACTTTCCACCTACAGTATCCCCAGGACCCACCCACATCAACTCCCAGGACTGGTATAAATTACTTCATAGCCCGCCCTGAAGCTATAGAGGTTTAAAGGATCATGATAAATTTAGTATCAGAACTGGCAAAGGAAGGAAACAAAGTCAGAGAACTTTAAAATCCAGCCAGGAGGAGGAATGACATCACAGACATAGAAGCCTTCTGTATACAGCTAAAGGGGGTATGTTACACTCAAACTGACAGTGGGGTTGTGATTCAATTACACGCACAATGCATCTGTTTTTTTTTTGGGGGTGGAAAAGTTGGAGTTCTTCTTTAAACAAATGTAGTATCAGGCCACAACATAACAAAATTGAAAAAAGTGAAGGGGGAATCTGAATAATTTATGAATGCACTGAAGAAATAACATGAAGACAAACCTAAACTGGCCATTTACTTTTGTATCCACATTTACTCAGTCTAACGATTTGAGCTTATTACCTGTTTAGGTGCTTGTGAAAGACACAATTTATCTATTAGCAGAACATGCACTGTGATTTTTCATTTTCCATGGCAGATGTCTGTTACCCTTTTAGAGGATGCTTGGAATTTCTTTTTTCGCCAGACAGTTTATTACTCTCTGTATTTCCCGTTGGTACAAGCTTCACTGAGTGATGTACAGAAAGTTATGGTCTTTATATCAGGAACAAAATAACATTTTTTATTAAAATAAATGTATTAAAAAAGTATGTTCTGAGATTCTGCTTTTAAGAATCAACAGCCTTTTAACCTTTCTAGTTGGTGCTAAATCAAACCAGGTTTGTAAAGTAGCTAGAAGCATCTAAGCAGCAACACCCTTTTGTTATTTGTAGGACTTTAAAGTAACTAATTCTTGTTTCAAGTGATAATACATTTTATTAAAGCGGAGTTCCACCCAAAAGTGGAACTTCTGCTCATCTGCTTCCTCCCCCCCCCCCCCCGGTGCCACATTTGGCACCTTTCAGGGGGTGAGGTACCTGTTTTTGACAGGTACCCTTCCCCACTTCCGAGAGACAGCACCACGGCGCTGTCCCTCAGAAGAGAAGTTCTGTCCCCTTTCTCCTTCCCCCGCCACTGAGCCAATGAGAAGGTGCAGCGTGCTTCGCACATGCGCAGTAGGGAACCGGCGGGGTAAGCCGAAAGGCTTCATTGCCAGTTTCCCTTATAGCCTTATAGTGAATGGCGGCGGCAGCACCCGGCACAAAGCGGGCTCCCTGGGACATCGCGGGCTCCCTGGATAGGTAGGTGTCTATATATTAAAAGTAATTTAATATATCGATCAATCTCATTAAATATCATTATATATATAGATCATTAAAAACATGTTTTTTTTCAACAGCTGGACAACACCTTTAATGTGTCAATACAGGAACTCTTTAGAACAATAAAAAAAAAAAAAGTGCAGCTTAATATATAGCCCACTTGTTATCTTATTAAAACAAAGTGCCACAACTACCTCTTTGAAGCACTTGGATAACACAAAGATGAGCATATACATAAATAATAAAAAAGGGAGAAGGATGGGACACAATTTCTTGTAAATCTACAAACAGGCTTCACACTGGACAATTCATAATATTAAAAGAATAGCAAATCAAACTAAAAGGAACAGAAAATTGTTGAAAAGAAGTTGACACTATTCTATAGTATGCAGCAGTATACTTACAATATCCAGCCACTGATGAACTGCTACTGCAACTTGAGTTCCCAAAGGTTTTGTGAGCACAAGTACATCTCCTGGCACAGCATTGTCTGGCCTGTGCACATACAAAATTACTATTTACATCAAATATTCAATATGTTGGTCATGTTAAAAGGTAAACATTTTTCATAACTTGTACTAGATATCGTTTTCCAGACCAAAGAATGCCAAAGCAAAAACTTATGGAAATTTTTTTCAGGACTTTTTACATTCACCTGGGGACTGGTCGTCTCATACTGTTAATTGGAAAAAAAAAAGTAAAAGCAGAGGGAGGTGCTTTACAAATGTGCTCTGCCAGCTCTGGTACTCTAAAGTAGAATGAAGGAATTCATGTTTTATGCTTAAAGTGGTATTCTAAATAACCCAAAACAAAAACGTATTATATTGCACCTCGACAATTCTTAGATCTGGTGGCTGCATTTGTTTTCCTTTTCAGGCTTTTTTCCTTTATTTTCACCTGTAAGTCTGTTAATTTCAACTTCCTTTAACAGACTAAGCTGTACAGACAAAGTAGCAGTTAGAGGGTTGAGAGAAACCATTTACCACAGACAGGGATGCTTACAATTGTCCGCTTTTATTTAAAACTTTAATTTCAAAAGGGAAAAAATTGGATTTTTGTCTTACCGTAAAATCCATTTCTCTGATGTTCATTGGTGGACACAGCTCTTCATCTTCTTGACCATAGGGTTATACGGCTTTCTACAGGAGTCGGGCACTAGGCAGAGAAAAACCTTGAACACACCTATGGGGCAGTCCCTGGGGGTATAGTCCCACTTCCTGCTTTAGGTATTCAGTTTTGTAACAAGCAGTGTCAGAAGGAAAAAAAACACAACTCTATAAAGGGGTGGGTGCTGTGTTCGTCAATGAACATCAGAGAAATGCATTTTAAGGTAAGACAAAAATCCCACTTCTCTTTCGTTCATTGACAGACATGGCTCTTCATCTTCTTGACCGTAGGGACGTCCCAAAGCAGTGTCAAACATGAGGTGTGGGAACAGCAGAAAAAACAAACTTCCCCAAGGCTAAACAAAGCCAACCAAGGTAACCTGGAGCTCAACTGTCAACAACTGGAGCTCACCTGAAAAAACCCCCTTAAAGAGGACAAGTTCGCTCAACAGCAGCCTGCAAAACTTTGCGGCCAAAAGAAGCATCTGCAGATGCCAACACATCCACTTTATAAAACTTTGTGAATGGGTGCGCAGACGACCAGGTAGCCACCTGCAAACTTGCATCACTGAAGCCTGATGATGGAAGGCCCAGGAGGCACTAAGCGCCAGAGTAGTAGGGATAGACCGATATGGTTTTTTCAGGGCCGATACCGATACTGATATTTTGGTCACAACATATCGGTATCGGCCGATATGGGCCGATATTTTGTACATTTAAAGTTTTTAAAAATAAAGACAAATCTGGTACTGAACATGTTAATTTTTGTTTTATGCTTAATGGCTGGCTTGTTGGCACCCTGTGGTGGGTGGCTGGCTGGCTGGAACCTGTGGTGGGTGGCTGGCACCCTGTGGTGGGTGGCTGGCGGGCACAGGGGCTGTTGGTGGCTGGCTGGTACAGGGCCTGTGGGCGGCTGGCTGTCTGGCACCCTATCTGTGGGTGGCTGGTTGTCTGGCACCCTATCTGTGGGTGGGTGGCTGGCTGTCTGGCACCCTGTGGTGGGTGGCACAGGGGCTGTGGGTGGCTGGCTGGTACAGGGCCTGTGGGTGGCTGGTACAGTGCCTGTGGCTGGCTGGTACAGTGCCTGTGGCTGGCTGGTACAGGGCCTGTGGCTGGCTGGCTGGTACAGGGCCTGTGGCTGGCTGGCTGGTACAGGACCTGTGGCTGGCTGGTACAGGGCCTGTGGCTGGCTGGCTGGTACAGGGCCTGTGGTTGGCAGGCTGATACAGGGCCTGTGGCTGGCTGATACAGGGCCTGTGGCTGGCTGGCTGATACAGGGCCTGTGGCTGGCTGGCTGATACAGGGCCTGTGGCTGGCTGGCTGATACAGGGCCTGTGGCTGGCTGGCTGATACAGGGCCTGTGGCTGGCTGGCTGATACAGGGCCTGTGGCTGGCTGGCTGATACAGGGCCTGTGGCTGGCTGGCTGATACAGGGCCTGTGGCTGGCTGGCTGATACAGGGCCTGTGGCTGGCTGGCTGATACAGGGCCTGTGGCTGGCTGGCTGATACAGGGCCCGTGGCTGGCTGGCTGATACAGGGCCCGTGGCTGGCTGGCTGGTACAGGGCCCGTGGCTGGCTGGCTGGTACAGGGCCCGTGGCTGGCTGGCTGGTACAGGGCCCGTGGCTGGCTGGCTGGTACAGGGCCCGTGGCTGGCTGGCTGGTACAGGGCCCGTGGCTGGCTGGCTGGTACAGGGCCCGTGGCTGGCTGGCTGGTACAGGGCCCGTGGCTGGCTGGCTGGTACAGGGCCTGTGGATGTGGGTGGCTGGCTGGCACCGGGCTGCTGTGGGTGGGTGTATGGCTGATACACTCCAGCGAGACTAGTCACGACTGCAGACGAGGCTGTCCAGGCAAGGGAGGCGGCCTAAGAAGGCAGAACGACGTCACAAAAATATCGGCAATATCAGCCATTTCCGGGGCCGATACCAATATATCGGGGAAAGTGCACATCGGCCCCCGATGTATCGGCCTATTATCCCTACCGAGTAGAGTGTGCCTTGACAGGGAAAGAAGGAACCCGACCCTTAATAAAATAAGCCTGAACCACAGTCTGTCTGTTCCACCTGGAAATGGTCGCAGCAGAAGCAACCAACCCCCTTGCGAGGTCCATCCGTGTGGACAAATAGTGAGTTTGATTTCCTAAAAGATTCCGTAGCTGGCAGATACACCTTTATTGCCCGAACCACATCCTTAGGATGCTTAGGCTTGGGACACAGGGAGGACAACACAATGTCTTCATTCAGATGAAAGTCAGAGACAACCTTCAGAAGGAAAGACGGACATGGACACAGAACCACCCGGTAAGGTGAGCGACAAGACGCCGCCAGTTCAGACACCTTGCGCGCCGAAGTAATGGCCACCTTTTGAGACTACGTAGGCAGTGGAATCTCCCGAATATTTTCAAAGGGAGGCTTCTGTAGAACTGACAACACCAAATTGGAGGTCCCACGTCGGTAATGGAGACTGCACTCGAGGAACCAAGTGTCCCACACGCTGGAGAAAAGTACGCACCAAGGAGTATATGGACAATGGGCATTGAAAAAAAAACCTGCCAAGGCCGAGGCCTGGCCCTTGATGGTACTCAAGGCCAGGCGCTGCACAACCCCTTGTTGGAGGAAAGCCAAGATCCGAGCCACCGAAAAGGAACGAGGGTGAACCCGGAGGGATTCACACCACGCAATGTACGTCTTCCAGGTACGATGGTAGATCTTCCTAGAAGTAGATTTTCTAGCTTTTAACAGCGTAGGAATCGCCTACGCTGGTAAAAGCTAGGGGAGGCAGATAAGCCTCTGTAAATAATCAAGTCGCGCTAATCCTTCATATGTAGACAATATTAATGTCCATAATAAAGTCCAAAATTGATGAAAATAAACAGTGATGTGTAGAACCAATGATTTCAATCCAGGCTCCCAATGGTAATGTGCTTACCAAAAAGTTAAACAAATAAAGCAAGGAATCCAAACCAAGATCTTGACAGCTTGACTGTAGATACCATTGGTTGAACTCACACAGAGTAAATAATGTGGAATCATGAAATTAAAAAAGAAAAAAACGCCATAGCCTAAAACTTAGCATAAAAATTAGAAGCAATCATATAAACCACAAATGACAGACTGACGTCATCCCCTTGAGCGTCCAGGAAGTGCGGACGTGCGCAGCCGTCCGGCCGGCGGCATACGCAAGCGATACTTTATTTCCTGCATGTGAGTTTGTTACCTTTTTTACCAATAAATAAGTCTTTACGATTTTACACTATGGCGTCTCTTTTCCCTTTATGGTGGGGATATCCATTGGGGCTTGTTTTCTGGAGTACTTCGTTTGGAGCCTGTGTAAAGCCCCGTACACACGAGTAAAAATTTGGCCGGGAATTTTCGTCCGACGAACGATCTGCCGATTTTCGGCTTGTTAGTATGGTGCTTCCGACAACCGACTTTTCGGCCAAAAAAATCCTGGTGTGCAGGCTATATAATTTTTGTCGACCATCAAAACACGTCCGATTTTCGTCTCATTAGTACATATTTCGATGGGGAAAAATCTTATGAGCAAGACTAGGCATGCTCAGAGATGAAAGAACACATACAAAGCAATCCAACACATGACATCACTTCTGAAGTAGAATTCTGTCGTACGGGAAAATTCGTGTGCAGTCTAGAGCACATTCCAACCAACAGACACCACTCTGGACAAGACGGACAACCGGTCGGCGGAAATTCGTTGCGTGTGTACGAGGCTTTACTCTCCCAACTTCAGATTTCCTAGAAGTGTATTTACATTTGAAGTCTGGTAAGAGGCGTTAAGATCGGTGGTGGATAGAGCACCAGTCTGTCATTGTGGTTTATATGATTGCTTCTAATCACTTTCTGGTAAGGAGTACCTACACATATTCCTTCTTCACTGGGCTTCACTCTTCATATTGCACTCCTTTATGCTGATTCAATTTGTGTTCTGGTAAGCAGCGCAATTATCGGTGGTGGATTTCACTTATTCACTTTGCTTTAATTGGTTAAGCAAAACAATATATATTTTTGGATTTTTCACTGGAGTTTGGAATTATTTTGTGAGTGCAACGCAACATTTTTACATATTTTTATTGTGTTGTGGGGTTTTATGCTATGGCGTTTTTTCTTTTTTAATTTCATGATTCCACATTATTTACTCTGTGTGAGTTCAACCAATGGTATCTACAGTCAAGCTGTCAAGATCTTGGTTTGGATTCCTTGCTTCATTTATTTAATTTTTTGGTAAGCACATTACCATTGGGAGCCTGGATTGAAATCATTGGTTCTACACATCACTGTTTAATTTCATTAATTTTGGACTTTATTATGGACATTAATTTATTTGGGTGTGGTCACACTTGAAGTTGCAGCTACATTTATTTCCATTAGCGCGGTTACTATACAATTTTCTAGATAACCCTCTGTCCTTTAGCACCTGGCTTTCAACAGACAAGCTTTCAAAGCCAGCAGATCTTCCCTGAGAGGGAGTCTCCATTGAGCATCAAAGACCAGAAGTACCAGATCTGCGTACCAAGACCGTCAAGGCCAGTCTGGAGCCACTAGGATGACCGGAATCCCTTCTGCCTTTATCCTGCATAGAAGTCTAGGCAGAAGCTGGAGAGGAGAAAAGGCGTAAATCAGACGATACCGACTCCAAGGAGCCACTAAAGCATCTGTAGCAATGGCTAGAGGATCCCGAGATCATGCCACAAACCTCTGAATCTTCCTGTTGAGGTGAGAGGCCAACAGATCCACCTCTGGGGTACCCCACTGGAGACACAACTGATAGAACACCTCCGGATGAAGAGACCATTCTCCAGGGTCTAACGCCTGTCGACAGGTAGTCTGGTTGCCAATTTTCCACCCCCTGGAATGTGCACAGCAGAAAGGGCTGGAATTAATCTTTCTGCCCACCTTAGAATGCCGGCTACTTCCTGAGTTGCCAGAACACTTCTTGTGCCTCCTTGGTGTTGATACAGGCCACGCCCGTGGCATTGTCTGATTGAGTTTGCACCGGACACCCCTGGAGACGACTTGTGCAATGATCCAAAGTCTGATCGCTCGGAGCTCCAGTACATTGATCGGCAGTCTGAACTCTTCCAGTGTCCAGACCCCCTGAGCACAATCTGTGCCGAGGACACCTCCCACCCAGACAAGTGCATGCAAGTCCGAAGAGACGACCGTCTGCTGGTCAGCAAATGCCAAATTGCCAAAGGAGGGTCCCCCCCGTCTGCGACGGGACTCTTTACCCCTAGGAGTTTTAGGAAGAAGAGTACTCTTGTACCCTCCTGTGAGGCCCTTGATGATGTCATCCAAGGAAGCTCCAAACAGATGTTCCCCACGAATGGCAGATCAGACTAGACCTTCTTAGAAGCCTGGTCCGCAGACCAGCATTCTAGCCAGATAACACACCAAAGGATCACTGCTGATACAGACAGTCTAGAAAGCAAGGGAGCGGCATCCAAAGAGGCGTCACAGAAAAACTGTAGCCATTGGACCAACTGATCCGCCAGCTCCACCGAGGCAGGAGGGAGCTGCTACTCCTCCAGGTTCCGGCGCAAAAGCTTAGCCCACTCGGCCAGTCAGAGTTTACGACACCAGGGCAAGATCTTATTAGCTGGACCTGTAAAGGCCAGGGACTCCTCGGAAAGAGGAACACCCCTGCCACTTTGGAGGGCCTGTGGGTGCCAAAATAAACCGGTGCCTCCGACGCGGCATCAGCTACAACCTCCATTGTTAAAGTTTCACACTCTCACAAACAGTGCATCCACAAGTGCCTAGTTAAGCACGGCTAGAGGAGCAGAGGAATCATTCTCACTATCTGAGCACTCAGTGTGTGTGGACGCAGGCCCAGTAGGGTCGCTATATACTAAGCTCACCCTGAAAAACAATCAGGGGAGACCGTTGACTTTGATCCCGCAAAGGGGTTGCAGGCCAATGGCCTACAAAAGGACCACCTATCGGACCCCGCAAAAAGAAAAAAAGAAAAAAACAAGAGGGTCGTCCTCCATAGAGGGGATAACAGGACACAGCCCCCTTAAAAGAGGGCTGCCTGCTGTGATGCGGAAGCACAGGCAGGGTATCCTTACTAAAATAGGGCAGGTGTGCCACACAATGGTGGCAAGGCTGTCATTAAAAAAAAGGAATCGCCCCCACAGCACTACCCTTTCCAAGTGAGGTGCCAATCTGACCACATGGCCTAACAGGCTGCAAGCCATGGCCTAATTTTTTTGTGCAGGCCCAGCCACAATTGCACAGATCCTCAGTCCGGAAGGTGCCCAAAATAAGAGTGGGGGCTTCAGCTACACACACTGAGGCTGTTCTCCCAATGGCAGCGCCCGACTCGACCCGACCGGACTTGAAGGCGCCCAGCCGCCAGCCCCTGCGGAGCAGACCTGCGGGGCAGTGGAGGGGAAGGTGGATGACCAAAACGGAGGCAGTGGCATCAGCCACCCTCACAGGGGCCGCCTCACATAGTTTTCAGCGAGTAGGCCACAAAGCTGTGGCCTAAATTTTTGGCCAAACAACCGCGGCAGGGAGCCCAGAGGACATTCCTGCCCTAGTCACAAACCCTGCTCAACCCCCCTGTTGCGCTCCAGGAAAACCTGGTCAGCAGCAATTGCAACCAGCCCCCCTTAAGAGCACGTGGCAACAGCCAGCTCATAACCTCACCCAGGGAGGGGAGGAGGGCCCAAAGACCCACAGTGACTGAAATTTTAGAGGGGCTGGGGGGGGGGGGGATGGGAACCTGGGGGTCAGACCATCCCAGGGAGGGGCCCACGTCCATCTCAAAAGCCTCCAGGGGTAGTGGAGGAAAAGCCAATTACCACACCAGGAACAGGATGGGCACCGCCCTGGAAAGGACACTGCTCCATCGTAATGTGGGTGCTGTCAGCCAGGAGGAAATGCTCTGACTCAGGCCGAAGCCAGTTCGTATGCGCCCTCGCGAAACAAAGTTTAACTCGCAGGCCAGCCCCCGTCCAGTGGGGCTAGGTTGCAGCCGACCTAGTGCGGAGCTGCGGTCTGCACGTGTTCGCTGGCCGGACTGGGGGGACCCCCAAGGATCTATATTATCCAGTTTGTCGCCCAGTCCAGCACTTGATTGTAGCTCTCACAGGAACAAAATAATAAAAAGTGGAAAACATTTAACGTAAAAAGAAAAAATGGCCAGGACCAGAGATCCCAGCAAGGAACTAGGTCCTTACTGCTGACTAGGCAGAAAAAAAAAAACTGAATACTTAGAGCAGGAAGTGGGAGTATACCCCCAGGGACTACCCCATAGGCGCGTTAAAGCTTTTTCTCTGCCTAGTGCCCTACTCCTGTAGGGGGCAGTATAACCCTATGGTCAAGAAGATGAAGAGCTGTGTCTGTCAATGAACGTAGAGAAAAAAATGTTTGTTTAAACTACTTAATGTTAGTTGCAGCTCAGCGTTTTTTGTTAGTCAAGTCCATCTAAACTGCAATTTATAAAATGTTTGTTTTTGAGTTTTAGGGCTCTTTCACACGGCCGCTCCATGTGAAAGCTCCGCTGCGGGACTTTTTTTTTTCACGGAGCGGATGACATTTCTGTCATCCGCTCCGTGTGTCCGCATATCATCCCATCCGTTTGCGGATGATATGCGGACATAATGTAAGTCTATGGACATTGCGGATGTCAGCGGATGACACCGCTGACATCCGATTTTCCTTCCTTTCCGTTTTTTACACGGAGGAAAAATAGGGTTCTGTTCCGTTCCAAAAAACGGAACAGAACTGAAAGGAAGAAAATCGGATGTCAGCGGATGGTATTCCGCTGACATCCGCAATGCCATTGACTTACATTATGTCCGCAAATCATCCGCAAAAAAATAGGATGATTTGCGGACAAGCGGAGCGGCCGTGTGAAAGAGCCCTAATACTGCTTTACAACTCCAAATGCTACACACTCCGCACTTATTTTATAAATAGTATGGGCTGTGGTGTGTGTAGGAAAGCAGTGTATAACAGAGAGCAGATAGTGTTTTCTTGGTCTTTGTTATAAATGAGCCCCTAAGTCTGTGATATGGCCATAAAACATTAGTTTCAATAAGGAGTGATACAAAATGTCACCAGAAGGTGCTACTGCTAGTAAAATGTGGCATTGCAACCTGTATTCCCACTAAAACTACTACTTAATAGGATAGTGTCAGTCTAAAAGCAATAATCTAGCACTTTGTGCGCCAAGAAAAATAATGAGATGTGTTTCCTGTATTGACTGCCATCTGAAGCTCCTCTCGGCACTGTAGTTTAGAACACAGGATCTTTGAATTCTATAACACAGAAATGCCCACTCACGGGGCATAATAAATATGTGTCACAGAATTCAAGGAAGTAAATGTGTGGGTATCTTCATAAAGTGAGCTTACAAATGTCAAGACTGTTCAGATTATAAGGAGTAAGCTAGAAATAATTGAAATATAATGTTGAAAAGAATGAATGGTTTTAAATTTTGACCTTCGATAGATACGCTTTAAGCATGTATTTCAAAAACAATCTTCCTTGGACATATGTCTTTCTGATCAGGAAATCAAGATTAGAAATAGGGATTCTGAGAACAAAACCTAAAACAGTGCAGGATTCCGCTTTACTAGAAGGACTTCTGTTATGATGTGTTAGCACGCCATCTGCTGGCAGGCACTGAGTATGCTAAAGAGACAGTCAAGCATTTTTCATTTACCTCCTACAAAGGCCTGTTACACAATTTATATCAGAACATTTTATTATGCAGCATATGCAAAATTACTATAAAGTAAAAATATAAAAAAGGTATGGGTAATTTAGAACAGAAAATGGGTTATTCAAAGTTTAAAATATCCTGCATGCTGTCTAAATACTCCTGCATGCTGTCTAAATACTTTTGTATCTTGGACTGTCACATTTGTATGTTGGACTGTGCTACCACTTAATTGATTCCCATTTTAAGGTGAGGTTCAACATACCTTATTACTTTAGTGGGTTGATATGTTTATTATTGTGTGTTTGAACAGGGGGCAGGGACACACTACAACATTCGGTGTCAATAATCCTAGACACATTTCAGCCCCCTGGCAATGTAGGGAACAACCTAAACAGTGGTAGTGTTATTACTAGAGGGCAGAAGGAGATAGCACACCCATGTGTTCCCACAGACACAAAGGCCACGTCACTTTTCAGCCCTGACCAGGTCGCTATGATGCATTACTGTATTTGTGTTAACATGCTTAGTAATAAAGGAAGTCCATTTGTTTATAATGGGCTGCAGATAAAGTGCAAGTTCGCCTTTACAGACAATCTTGTAAGGTGACCTTACACTGGACTCCCTCCCCATCTGGTCCCGCTGTACCAGATTGCTGCAATCCCTCATTGACAGACACCAAAAATCTGCTTCACCGGTCCAGGGATATGAAACCCCCGCAGGCATAATCATGTGTCCACAATGCTTAGCCAGTATGAATTACAAATATCCAGAATCAGTGAAGTGGCTTTTCAGTGCCTGACAACGGGGGATCGGGGCAATCTGGTACAGCGGGACCGGGTGGGATGGGGAGGAGGTCAAGTGTAAGGTCACCATTTTAAAAACAGATCATGTATAATTGCTCATTAAGGGTTACTGCATTTTACACAGTAACTTTACTACCGGATCAGACCCCACAAATAATATATAGTCCTATACACTATATCCACAAAAGGAAGAATCAATTTAGTGAACAGTGAAGTAACACATCTTGGGTGTAGATTATATTCTATAATAAATTCAGATATGAACTTACATAATGAATTCATTAGGCTGGCAAACCGTTGTAGCCACTCCTCCCAGAACTACCCAAGGATTCAGCACGGTCTGACCTCCGGTAACAGATGTTCCTGCTTCTTCTGCTGCATCCTTAAAGCCCTGGATAATGAGAGGCATCACCTTGTCTCTTTCCTAGAGTAAAAACATTAACAGATTAAGAAACTGTATGTTTGAACCAAAATATACTTACTGACAAATATAATAGGGGGTTTACAGTTTTGAAAGCAAAATAAAACAAGTGGATGCTTATTGATAGTCTTCTGTTATGTCAATGAATACTGCACAAAAAAAAGTAATAAGTCAAAGCAACTATTAATCTTCTACTGTACTTTACATCTACTGTACTATTGCTAGCAAATTTATCTAAAAGCAGTAAGGATTTGTCTAAAGACACCATTAAACTGAAAGAAATCCAACATAAGGTAAATTGGAGGGGGATGGAAAAGACAGGGATCTATAATGAAGCCAAAATGGATTTCAGACAAAAAAATGGATTACAAAGAAATGTAATGTACAGTTTGGTGTATGCAGTGTACACAGTACATGTGTTGTGTACAGTTTTTTTTCCCACCTCACATTTATTAAAACATGGAATACCCCCCCGCTTCTTAAAAGCCAGTACTGACAGAATGACCTGTAATAGGTATCACAACCTGGTGCATTTATTACTTTGAATTGATTGCCTGCAACATTCTTTTTTGTATTACTTTTTTTACAATTTTGGGTATTTTCATTTCTCACCACTTTGCAAGCACACAGCGCCCAGTAGTACAGAGAAACATTCAAAGCCCAAAATATTTTTCATGCAAAAATATTTTTCCCCATGCAGTGGGGCCATGCCCGCATTGCATGGGTCAAATTCTCATTTTTTTCTAGGGGTGAGCACACAGTTCATACTTACCTGATATGTTGATCTTTCAGAAAACCACGCTCTCCCATGGTCCAGCGATGGATTGTTTCGGGCTATGGAGTGTGCAAGGGGCGTGTTGACATCAAGAACAGTCCATTTGTAAGACCACTGGAGCATGGGGGTGCCTGACTGGTTTTGGGCAGGGAGGAACAACGGGTCGGATAAGTATAACTTAACGAGTCAGAACGGTATAACATGGTCCTCTCCCCTAACAAAACGAGCAGGTAACCCATGCAGTGTGGACACAACCCCACTGCACGGGGGGGGGGGGGGGATTTTGGCAGGAGTTCTGCTTAACCTTCAGCTGAATCACTGTAATCACTCTACTCTCTAGGAAGAAACTGCAGATTGCCTTGAGGTGGCTATAAAAATTTATCAGTAACAATACTCACTGAAACCTGGGCTCTTTTAACCCTTTCACAGTTACTGCCAAGGCAGTGAACTAAAGAAAAAAAAAAAAAGGGATTTTTGTCTTACCGTAAAATCAATTTCTCTGATGTTCATTGATGGACACAGCTCCTGATTTTCTTAACCATTGGGTTATACTGCTCCCTACAGGAGTAGGACTCTAGGCAGAAAAAAAGCTTGGCTACGCCTATGGGCAGTCCCAGGGGGTATACTCCCACTCTCAGCTATAGGCACTCAGTTTTGTCAAAAGCAGTGTCAGAAGAAATCCAACTCCTCAGAGGGGTGGGTGCTGTGTCCGTCAATGAACATCAGAGAAATGGATTTTGCGGTAAGACAAAAATCCAATTTTCTCCCTCGTTCATTGACTGACACAGCTCCTGATTTTCTTAACCATTGGGATGTCCCAAAGCAGTGGTAAACATGAGGGGTATGTGAATGCAGCGCTGCTTAAAAATATCAATATGAATAAATAAAAGTGTAAAAAACTGACGATCATATACTCATAATTATCATAAAATTATACAAACATATATTTCTAATAATCAAATAAATAGGATTAAATAAATATATTGTGCTTGAAATAAAAGTCCATTAATAAATCCTTCCGGAGTGGTGTGTCCTTCCCCAATATTTATAAAGTGCTTGAGTGCTTGATCTGTGCTTTACATGGGGTTTCCCCCTTCAGATGTCTACTTACCACTAAGTAGATATAAGCAGGCATGAATAATTAGACTTTGCACTCCGCATCTCCAATAAGGGAAGGAAAGAATGTTGCTGGAAGATCAAGGTTCATTCCCCGTGTCCTCAAGGAAAAAGACTATTCATAGTGAAGTTCGTTTAAACATCACATTTATTGGATATACAACGGGGGGTTTATACTCACAAACATCACACAGTTACATGCAGGGAATAAAACAGAGCGGCTCGGTGGTGTGCTGATCCCGCAGCATGCAATCCTCCGGCCGGAGATCACGTGGTACTCGCTCTACCTATCGCTACTATAGCGATAGGTAGAGCGAGTACCACGTGATCTCCGGCCGGAGGATTGCATGCTGCGGGATCAGCACACCACCGAGCCGCTCTGTTTTATTCCCTGCATGTAACTGTGTGATGTTTGTGAGTATAAACCCCCGTTGTATATCCAATAAATGTGATGTTTAAACGAACTTCACTATGAATAGTCTTTTTCCTTGAGGACACGGGGAATGAACCTTGATCTTCCAGCAACATTCTTTCCTTCCCTTATTGGAGATGCGGAGTGCAAAGTCTAATTATTCATGCCTGCTTATATCTACTTAGTGGTAAGTAGACATCTGAAGGGGGAAACCCCATGTAAAGCACAGATCAAGCACTCAAGCACTTTATAAATATTGGGGAAGGACACACCACTCCGGAAGGATTTATTAATGGACTTTTATTTCAAGCACAATATATTTATTTAATCCTATTTATTTGATTATTAGAAATATATGTTTGTATAATTTTATGATAATTATGAGTATATGATCGTCAGTTTTTTACACTTTTATTTATTCATATTGATATTTTTAAGCAGCGCTGCATTCACATATCCACATTTTTAAAGAGCACTTGCACTTTTTTTGCAGCTAGCAGCTTTACTAAAAACACTTAATTTATTTATAGCACTGAGTGAGCACTCTTTCACTCAAATCCATAAGCGCAGGGTCCCTCAGTTCACAAACATGAGGGGTGGGAACAGCAGAAAAAAAATCCCCCAAGGCTAAACCATAGCCAACCAGGTAACATGGAGCTCAACCCAGAACAACTGGTGCTCACCTGAAAAAATAACAATACACCGTAAAAGAGGACCAGGTCCTCTAAACAGCAGCCTGCAAAACCTTGCGGCCAAAGGAAGCATCTGCAGATGCCAACACATCAACTTTATACAACTTTGTAAAGGTGTGCACAGACGACCAGGTAGCTGCCTTGCAAACCTGCATCACTGACACCTGATGATGGAAGGCCCAGAAGGCACTAAGCGCCCTAGTAGAGTGCACCGTAACAGGGAAAGGATTAACCTGGCCCTTAATTGAATAGGCTTGAAACACCATCTGTCTGATCCATCTGGAAATGGTCACAGCAGAAGCGGACAACCCTTCCGAGGTCTGTCCATGAGCACAAATAGTGACTAGGACTTCCTAAAAGATTCCGTAGCTGCCAGGTACATCCCAATTGCCAGAACCACATCCAAGGAACGCAAGGCAATTTTCTTTGGAAGGAACGACGGATAAAGGTGAACAAGACAACGCCGCCAGCTCCGAGACCCTGCACGCAGAATTGATTGCCACCAAAAAGGCCAGCTTCTGGAAGAACGTAAACAGGGGAACCTCCCCAAGATCTTCAAAAGGAGGTTTCTGGAGGACTGAAAGCACCAAATTGAGGTCCCAATGCAGCAATAGAGACCGCACCGGAGGAGCCAGGTGTGAACTCCCGGGATAAAAGTACACACCAAAGAAAGTGTGGCCAATGGTCGTTGAAAGAAGACCGCCAAGACCTGGCCCTTGATAGTATTCAAGGCCAGGTGCTGCTTAATCCCCCATTAGAGGAAGGTCAAGATCTGAGCCACCAAAAAGGAGCGAGGATGAACCCCAAGATACTCACACCACGCAATGTACGACTTCCATGTACGATGGGAGATCTTCCTAGTGGAGGATTTTCTAGCTTTTAACAGCATAGGCATCACTGAATTAGACAAACCTCTATCTTTCAGCACTTGACTTTCAACAGCCAAGCCGTGAAAGCCAGTGACGATCTTTCCTGAGAGGAAGTCTCCAGAGAACATCGGCAACCAGTCACACCAGATCGGCGTACCAAGTCCGACGAGGCCAGTCTGGAGCCACTAAGATGACCAGAATCTCTTCTGCCTCAATCCTGGGCAGAAGCTTGAGAGAGGGAAAGGCGTAAATCAGACGATATTGACCCCATGGGGCCACCAGCTCCAAGTAACCACTAAAGCGTCTGTAGCGTCCGCCAGAGGGTCCCGAGACCATACCACAAACCTCTGAACCTTACTGTTGAGATGAGAGGCAAACCGGTCAACCTCGGGAGGCTACCCCACCAGAGGCACAACTGATTAAATACCTCCAGGAGAAGTGACCCTTCCCCCCTAGTCCAATGCCTGTCGACTGAGGTAATCCGCCTGCCAATTTTCCAACCCCAAAATGTTTACACAGCAGAGAGAGCTTGAACAAAACATTCTGCGCACCTTAGAATGCCGGCTGTTTCCCGAGCAGCCAGGACACTTCTTGTGCCCCCTTGGTGATTGAAATAGGCCACACAGCCGTGGCATTGTCCAATTGAATTTGCACCGGACACCCATAAAGACGATCCATCCAATGATCCAGACAAAGCCTGATCACTCGGAGCTCTAGTACATTGATCGGCAGTCTGGACTCCTCCAGTGTCCAGACCCCATGAGCAGAATCTTTTCCAAGAACGCCTCCCAACCCTGACAGGCTGGCATCTGTGGTGACCGCCATACAGTACAGGTGGAGAAAGGATTTGCTCTGGCAAAGCGGCGAAGAACTAAGCCACCAGATCAGGGACCCTCTCGTTCCCTGGCTCAGCAGGATCAGATTGTCTATAGACTGTGGATTCATGTCCCATTAGACCAGAATCTCTCTTTGCAGAGATTTTGTGTGGAACTGTGCAAACTGATCTGCCTCATGGGCAGATACCATCAGGCCCAGCAACCGCATGCAAGTCCGAAGGGATGACCATCTGCTGGACAACAGAAGTTGAATTGCTTCCTGCAGTTTCTGGAATTTTTCCAGAGTAAGGAACAGTCTTGGCTAAGGCCGAGTACAGAGTCAGACCCAGAACGTCCAGATTTGTGGACGGAACCAGAGCAGACTTCCGAAGGTTCAGAATCCAACTAAACTCCCTCAGAGTTTGCAGAGTATTCTCTAAGTTTTCCACCAGAGCAGTCAGAGACTCCGCTCACAGCAGAAGATTGTCCAGCTACCCCAGTACTGCGATCCCCCGCTGACGTAACAATGCCAGCACCAGGGCTAACACTTTTGTGAAGACCAGAGGAGCGGAGGCAAGACCAAAGGGTAACGCCACAAACTGATAATGCTCCTTCTCCCACGGCAAAGCAGAGGAAGCGCTGGTAACCAACACATATTGGAATGTGAAGGAAAGCGTCCTTGAAGTCAATACAAGCAAGAAGATCTCCCTGATGCAGGGATGCCACTACCGTGTGAATGGACTCCATTCATAAGTTCTGTACCAGCACAAAGCAGTTTAGCGCCTTGAGGTCCAGAATTGGACACACCTTGCCCTTCTTCCTAGGGACTGTAAAGGAGGTTTGAATAAAACCACTGAAAACGTTCCGAAGTTGGAACCGGGACAATCACCCCTTTGCTCAGCAAGTCTTGCGCTGCCCCAAAAAGACCCTGTAAGCGATCTGGGGACAGGCGAAAGTTGGAGGGAAAAACCCTTTCCGGAGGGTAAGAACGAAACTCGATCTTGTAGCCGAACTGTATGACTTTGTGGACCCACTTGTCCTGTACCAGGGAGGTCTACGGGTCTAGAAACCAGCGAAGACATCCCCCCACCCTACATACGGGTGAGGGCTCCCCTTCATGCTGAGGGAGCCTTGTCCCCAGGTCTGGAGAAGCCTGCTCTTGGCTTGCCAGGTTTGTTTGGATCCTCTGGAGGAGGCCCTGAAGCGTTTTGATCCCTTGTCTTGTAACCCTGATGGATGTAAAAAATCTATGAGCCGAGAAGGATGGACCATGTCTACGACGGGGCTCCTTGCCCTTACTAGCCTGCCGAAGAAAGGTACTCTTTCCCCCCTGTGAGACCCTTAATGATGTCATCCAGGAAAGCTTCAAAACAGGGGATCCCCTAGGAAGGTGAGATCAAATAAGGCCTTCTTAGAAGACCAGCATTCAAGCCAAATAACACGTTTAAGGACCATTGCTAAGACAGACAGCCTCGCAATCAGAGGAGCCGCATCCAAAGAGGCAAACTGCAGCCCCTGGACCAACTGGTCCGCCAGCTCAGTAAAGGCAGGGGGAAGCGGCTACCCCTCCAGGTACCGGCGTAAAAGCTTGGCCCACTCGGTCAGAGTTTGAGACACCAGGCAATAGTAGAAACTGACCTAATTGCCGAAACAGCCACAGTGTACATATGGCAGGCCACAGCCTCCGCTTTTCTGTCAGCCTGATCCTTAAAGGCAGGGGACTTCTCAACCAGAATCATGGTTGCTTTGTTTAACCTAGAAACCAGAGAGTCCACCAAAAGTGGGACCAGTCCACTTTTTAGGAAAGGGAGTCCTCACAAGGGTACCGCATAGCAAAACGCACAAGGAGGCGTTTCGGACAACCCCACTGTTTAGCGACAATTTTGTCAAAGTAAGCGGGAAAGGGGAACAGACGCCTCTGATGCAGCATCAGCTGCATCCTCCATTTTTAAAGTCTCACGCACAGATACAATCAGTGCATCCACCAACGCCTTTTCATGCGCAGCTACAGGAGCAGAGAAATCATCCTCACCATCTGAGAAATCAGGATGTGTGGACACAGACCCAGCAAATTGACTCGGGTCCACGGTAGCCGGATCAGATACAGGATCAGATACAGGATCTGATGTGACAGATGGGGCAGGTAAAGGCGGGGGACACTTTTTGCTAGCCTGTTTCCCCAGGACTAAATCCACCTTGGACACCAAAGACTCCAGTACTGCCATCAGTGCCGTAAGGGATTGTTGGGACCCAGCAGCTTCTGAGAGGAGATTAGGTGGGGAACTGTGTTCCAGGGACTGTATGAGTAAAAAAGGGGGACCCACAAACAAAGTGTAAAAACCCTGCTAGGGACACCCCCTCGCCCTGCGCTGGCAGCACCACAGATCGCCAGGCACAGAACACCAACTGATCCTATAGCAGAGAGGGAGAGGACCCCTCCAGACTCACCACCCACTGATGAGGCACCGCAGCACCAGGCTATCTGCGCACACATGCGGCAATCAGGAAGCAAAAGATCCAGGAGTTAGCACCAGGGGATAAGGAAGGGCTCCCACCGCAAAAATCACCACCCACAAATATGCTTCACAGTCATGGACGTGGCTATTTGCGGCCCAGAAGGGGCCCCAAGACCCCCGAAAACTACACCAGCAAGAAGAGGGGCCCGGGAAGGTGCCTCCTCCCAAAAGCCGATCGTCCGGGGTGCTCCCCCCCTCCACCCCCATTGCCAGCTCAGCATCCCAGACTGACCTGAAAAGGTGGTATGGCCAACCCACCTGGAGAGGAGGGGGGGGGGGGGTTAGTGTCCAGAGGGACCACCGAGGGGGGGGGGGAACGCTGCAAGGGAAGGAGGAGAACCTGGTGGTCCGACCGTCCCACGGAGAGGCCCACATCCACCCCAAAACCCCCTAGGGGGGAGAAGGTGGACAGCTACTTACCATACCAGGAACAGAGTGGGCACTGCTCCAGACAAAATGGGGGGGCTGTCGGCCAGGAGGAACGCTACGAGTAAGGCTGAGGCCAGGTCGCATGCGATCTCACGAGGCGTTTAACTGTCCAGTGGGGCTATGTCGCGGCTGACCTAGCGTGGAGCTGAGGTCTTTCGTGCGCTCGCTGGCCAGATTGGGGTGACCACTGGATTTTAAAAAATATCCAGCCCGTCGCCCAGTCCAGCAGTTGATTGTGGATTCTCAAGGGAGTGGCTATGACTGAGAGTGGGAGTATACCCACTGGGACTGCCCATATGCAATGTCAAGCTTTTTTTCTGCCTAGTGTCCTACTCCTGTAGGGGGCAGTATAACCCAATGGTTAAGAAGATCAGAAGCTGTGTCTGTCAATGTACGATAGAGAAAAAAAAATCCCGTGGCCGTAGGTTTTTTTTGCGCGTGTTCTGCAGCTTTGTTAGTGTAAGCTCTGGGGGTATATAAAGCCACACAATGTCTATAGTGCGCAAGCTTACCAGTTTTTTTAGCGAGCCTCGAAACACTGGAGGCATAATCAGGATGGCAGATCGCTCTTGACCTCCACCTGCTTAGACTAATCCCAGGCGTGCTCAGCTATGAACACTTGCAGGTCAGAATTGCCAAACTCTTGCAAAAATGCCAGGTACAGAAGCATATTAAGGTGCTCTGTCCCAATCTGTTTCCTCTAGTGACAGGGCAGAGACCCCTGATGTCTACATAGAGATGTATCACTACCATCACACTGTATTAGTAACAAAAAACAAACAGTGTAATGGAAAAAGGCAGCCTATAGCAAAATAAAAAAAATTGACAAAAAAAAGGATCCTCTTGAATATGCACATACATACACATGCAGTCAGGACGCATATACATACAAAAACCCTAATTACACATCTCCACTCATGCCAGGAGGTAAAATATTAAATTCAGGGCAATAATTTAGGTTTAACACTGAATTTCCAATTTTGGGTATTTTTGGTTTTCACCGCTTTGCAAGCATGCATAATTTGTGACTTAGAAACATTAGTTATTCAGTAAGCTGACAGTTTTTGTTTTTATTTAACCCATTTGCAGTGATCCCACTGTACATTACGGTCATCCCAGTGAATTACAACCATTGTACTGGAAAAAGTGCAATATCTGGAAATCTGAAATTTTTGAACCTTTATCAGCCATACAACATTGACATATGCATCAAAACCTACAGACATACGGGGGTCCCTGTATTTAAGATGAACTGAACTTTTTCACTTTTTTTCCCCCATTTATAAGCTTATTAAAAAAAAAAAAAAAACACAGAAAAAACCTGAGATTGGAAGTGTGTGCCAAGCAAAAATCCTTTCATGTCCGTAACAAAAAAAAACCTTGTCAAAGATTTTCTGATAGGCAGAATTCTTGTGAAGTTAACCAATGCATACAAAACTGCTAAATTTTGTCAGGACATCCAGGATTGAATAACCCCTTGTCATGAATGGGTTATATTATTTAACTTCTAACTTAACCTAAAGCCAAAAGGGGAATTTTGATTTGCCTCTAAATTCCATATCTTTGGAGTACATCTAGGACTTTTACCAATTGATCATGGGTTATATGCCTTCAGGTGATTGGCCAAAGCTTTGCTAGAAATACCCCCAGTGCACATTAATTTAACCCCACACTATCTTATGGCACTCCAGTTTTGTAGCTTGTAGCAAGCAATAAGGAAAAATAGAACAGGGGGGAAGAACCTGTGAGCTGTACTGTACTCCAAGATATGAAATTTACAAGCAAGTAAAAATCCTCATTATCATAATCGTACAGTACTTGTAGACATAGACCATGAGATGTCCCCAACCAATGAATGAATGAATGAATGAATGAATGTAGGGGTGGACACCACAGCAAACAGGCCCAGATGACGGCTTAAAGCACCTTGCATCAGCAGAGACCTAGAGATCAACCCAGTATTACTGAAAAGGTTTGAACAGAGGACCAGGTGGTGGCCTTACAGAGTTGAGAAATGGATGCTTTATGCTGAAAAGCCTAAGAAACACCAACAGGTCTGGAAGAATGGGCCCCAATATGGAAGGGGGATCCCTTTAATTGTGGGTATAAGCCTTTGAAATGAGCTGTCTGAGCCTAGCAATAAGGGAAACTGAATCAGGATGTCCTTTCTTGGGAATCTCAGAGGAGACAAAGATGGACTTTTTTTCTGGCTAAAAATGGGCCAACTAGGTAGACCTTAACTGCTCTGACCACATCAAAGGTCAAGTGGAGTAAAGTCTCTTTGGCATGCTTTGGGGAAAGGGAGGATAATATCCTCATTGAGGTGAAAGGATGAGTCCATCTTGGGAAAAAGAAGGATCTGGGTCTCAGAACCATCTGGTTTATATGCATGTTATGAAAATACAACAGAAAACTCAGGAGATATACCTGAAGGAGGTAATGACCACCAAAAAGGCTACCATACTGGCAAGATCCCCCAATGGGATATCCTTAAATTGGTTTCAACTGAGGTTTTTGAAGAACCAAAAATACTAGATTCGGATCTGTGGGAGGATCAAAGAAGGGTACTAATAAAAGCAACTCCCTGTACATAAGCTCTTGACAGGAGCGTTTGAAGTCAAACATTTCTGGAATAGAATGGATAAAGCAGAAACCTGTCCTCTTAAAATACTAAGAATTAGATGCTGGTCCAGGCCAGACTGGAGGAAGGCTAGGATAGGAGAGATATAGAATATTCCCGGGGACTGAGATGCCTAGTTTCACACCAACCAAAACATGCCTTCCAGGTGCAGTGGTATTTCCCAACGAAAGGTACGTTTTCCTTGCCTTGAGTAAGGTGGGAATATGAGGTCAGAAATCCCCCCCCCCCCCCAATCTTTTAGGACCTGGGTTTTAACAACTATATTGTTAAAGCCAGTAACTATGAAGCAGAATGGAACAGCCTTGTGGCAGTAGATCATGCCTGTTTGGAAGAGACCAAGGCTCATCTGCCAGGAGTCTGTGTCCATGAACAAAGTTCTCCTGGGCCAATATAGGCCAATGAGGATCACCGGAATCTGTTCTTCCTCTATCCTGCAAAATAGTTGAGAAAGAATCCTCGCTGAGGGTGAATGCATATACCAGTAGGGATGTTGACCAAGTAATCACAAGGGTATCCACCGTGAGTGCCAGGGAATTCCCTGGACATGGTCACAAACTAGCCTAGTTTTGTCAAATCTAGAGGTCCTAATGCCCACATATAGGTGTTTGCACTCATTTGCAGCGGTGAAGGACAACCTGACCACCTTGATGGTCAATAAAATGATGACCAGTCTTTTACAAGACTCTTCACACCAAGTTCCATAAAGGTAAACTCCAACTTCCTTTTCACTAGAAGTGAATGGAAAGATCAATCTCAGCATAGATCATACCTCTGCACCATGTTGCTATGTTGTCTGCAGATCTCCAAATATCCTGGGTTTAGTTGTGGTTTTATACCTTGTGAAACTGCATATCCTACTATAGACTGTGCCCCTTCCACAGCCACTTCCTGCAGCAGCTAGAGCCTAACACACACCCCTCTGTAGTCGTTCAGACAAATTTTGTAACATTCTTTACAGCTCTGATGGTAGGTAGGATAAAATACAACTTAGCATTTAACCGCTCCCAGTAACACGTAGAGGAAGAGTCCAAACTTCCCAAGTCTCGCCTCACAGATCACATTCTTTAAAAAGGAAAGCCCTTCATATACACACATACACAGCCAGCTGGGAAAGCTAGCTGAGCGGATTCCTGGAGGGATTGAATAGATCGTCCGTGTTCACACTAGCACCGCATGAGTCACGTGACTTCCAGCGCAGCATGATGCACATTGCTACACATTTTCAAAATACATGGCAAAGCATGCCTTTTCTTGTGGATTGCTTTGCATTTGGAAACACTCAGATGCAAACAAATGGTAATGCAAGTGCACTGCACATACATTTTCTTGCGGGTTGCTGTGCATTCGGAAAAGAGCAGATGCGAACTAATGGTATCGCTAGCACAATGCGCATTGCTGATTGTTTTTAAAAACCATGGCATGGTATGCATTTTCTTGTGCGTTCGGAATTGCACATATGCAAATGAATGGTAACGCAAGCACGCAGTGCATTTTCTTGTGGATTGCCGTTCGTTTGGAAGCAGGCAGATGTGAACGAATGGTAACGCAAACGTGTTGCGCATTGCCACGCACACGGCAAAGAATGCATTTTGCTGCGCATTTTAGAAGCGCACAGCAAAATGTGTGTTTTCTGTGACGGTTGCCATGCATTCAGAGACATGCAAATGCGAACCCAGGCTAAAATTGCACCATGAGAGCAATGCGTAGAGCATGGCATAGCCATGCATTTTCTATACGGGTTGCGTGAGCAAGCACGCATGAGTGTCCTCTTAGCAAGCGGCAGCGGGGGAAGATGAAGATCGGGGTTGCGCTCTGCAAAAACCATTAGACACAGCAGGAAAGTATAACAAGTTTGTTATTTTTAGAAAAAATTTAAAAAAAAAATGGTTTTTATGATCATTTTAACTTTCTGACTAAAATTCCACTTCCTGCTTGTTCCCGATTCACTGCAGAGAGCAATGGGAGTGTAGGTGGGGATAATACAAATCCATTCCTCTCCTTTCACCATGCATATGAGGGCCAAGAAAGACCCAGAGTAAGGCTGGCCATACACGGTTCGAATCTCGGCCAGTTTAGCAGAAACTAGTTGAGATTCAAACCGTTAAGGTTTGAATCTCAACTTGAGATTCAAGTGAATCAGGCAGCCTGAATGTACCAAGTTGATTTAACTTGGGTACAACCAGCCTGCCCGATTCGCTTGCGATTATCGCACGCGGCTGCTATAGCCGTTACCGATAATCACTGTCTTCTCCTGGCAGGGACGGCTTCCCCCGCCCTTTGTTGCCCCCTGCTGGGAAAAGACAATGGCTCAGCAGGAGGGATTCCCGCAGCCACACTGTGTTGATGGGGGAACCAAGCAAATTTCACTTAGAAATGCACTCGGTGTATGGCCAGCCTAACCCTTAGACCCACCCACATCAACTCTTGCAGCTAGTACAAGCGACTCCCATAGCCTGCCTGAAACTACAGAGGCTCAAAGAATCATGGGACATGTAGTATCAGGACTGGAAAAGCTTTATAAACTAAATTAGGTAGGTTACACATAAACTGACACTGGGGCTGTCATTTACATGCACAATGCATCTATTTTGGGGATGAAAAACTGGAGTTCTTAAAAGTCTGGGAACCCAGGTGGTCTTAGGCCTTCCCCACCTTCCATCCAAGCAGTCTGGGCAATTTTTAACTACTCTCCCTGATGCCTAAGCCTGTAGGACCCTTAGAAGAGGTACACACAATGAAATTATCGGACGAATGATCCTCCGTATTTTTTGCATGCTAGTCTCATATCAAAAATTAAGAGAGTTTACTAAAGAAACGTAAATTCTCGTACGACAGAATAAAAATTCAGAAGTGATGCAACGTGTTGTAGTGGATTCGTATTGTATTTTTTTCGAATGACAACTGCACTGATGATGAAAATCATACAATCTGGTATCATACGAGAAAAATTTTCGTGCTTGTCCCATTGGATAATTTTGCATAAATTGTCACGATCGGGTCTTGAAAGCTGTGTACCAATGATCAGATTATAGTAAGACTGTTTCATAAGCAGTATTTACTGATCGGGTGTATGGGCCATTACCTGACCTTTCCTCCACCTCTCCTTTTCTCCTCCCTTTTCTTTTCGGAGATTAGCATGGCCTGTTGCAGGTGACCCAGCGTGTAGCCAAAGGTCTACATGCGCTCATTGTCCAAACTGGGGTGCCCACTGGATCTCGATTATTAAGCCTGTTGCCCAGCCCAGTTGATCAAAATTTTCCACAAGAATAAATCCCAGGAAAAAAAAGGGGGGGGGCTATGGAATTTGGAACCACAGGTCCCAGCGGGGAACCAAGTCCTTACTCCTAAACACAAGTCAGAAGAACTAGCTTGCCTATAAAAAAAGAGGGTGTTTTATATACCAGTGGGGACTTCCCACAGGCAGTGCTGTGTTCTTTTCTGCCTAATGCCCTAACTCCTGCAAGCGGCGGTCAATAAAATTTAGATTCTGCCATACATTCAGTCCTGATGGCAACAGTCATCTGGGCAAATAGAGAGAGTAAGTCTTGCTAGTTGGAACACAACTGTATTTAAGAAAGCTGTACTTTTAAGTTTTATTTGCATAGAACAAATCGTATAACCTTACAAACTCGAATACAAGGCTTTTGCATTTTGAAACAAAGTTGAGTGCCATGGAACAGCCATTTAAAAAAGGTATGGAAATTTCCCTGGCAGGAAGTATTCTGTTGACCTAATCAAAGTATCTAGATCATTTCAAGTAACATATAAAATCAACTCATTGATTTACAGCATTAGTTCCACATACTGCAGCAAATCTGCTTGATGACCCATTCACCGCCTACGCAGTTTCTGAAGGCAGAACCTCAGGAACATACATGCTATTGGAGATGGTTTACATCATTGCCCTGCACTGCAGTGCATTTTTTATACCACATGTAGTGTTTTTGGCATTCATTTTCAGAGTCACTAGAATGAATGGAATCTTGTAAAACCGCAGGTATCAGGCATCTCTGCATCATGAAATACTACTTTTAAAAGAAACTTGAACTAAGCAACGATGGAGGCATCCATTACTAAAGTCTCCTAAAAATGCTAGTTGCCTATTTGTTATAGTCAATCCATTCTTTTAGTACTTAAGGGTTACTGACTCACAAGTATGCAGATCACAAGTTTTCACTTCAATTGCTGCATTCTTTGTAAGGTCAATAGCTTCTGAAGCCATCATAAAATCCTTCTGGCTTCTGTGGACATCAATTTTGCAAGGTGAGCGTCTGAACTGTCAGCAATATCCTGCAAAAAACACTTTCTGGTTTTCCATGGCGGCAAGAGGAGGTTGAAGCCCAGTACTTCCTATTTGCCCAAGGTCTGTTTTTCCTTCACCCAATCTAGGACACTGTTTTTCCATCTCTCTCTGTCTGTCTACAGTTCAACCAAACTGAATTTTTCTCAATTTTCTGGATGTGGTTTGGATTTGTACAAGCCTCTTGAAAACTTTTTTTTTTTAAATAGAGACCAATTCAGTTTTTAGCATGCTGGATGGTGCCTAAAAAAGGTGCACCAGCTTATTGTTCCAACATTTGTAGGTGGCTCACCAAAGAGTATCATCCACAATTATTGTCTCAAGGACCATGTCCCACCTTTCCCTGTCAAGGCTTTCTGGCATCAAGCCACTGTTTTCCCAGACTTGTAAAGCTGCCACCTGGACTTCTGGTTACACATTTCCCCAGGGATACTGCAACCATATCTGATGCCAACTTCAGGCATAAGATTCTTCAGTTGGCTCTGAGCTACAGGCAGTCCCCAGTTTTTTTGTGTTCTTTTCCTGGGCCTGAATAGAAGCCGAGTGTCACAGAGAGCATGTCAATTTATCACAGTGGTTTAGTGGTAAGCACATTACTTTTTGCTTTGTTGTTACTGTGTTATATTTGTAGTGTTGGGCCCCCCTTCCATGCCTCAGTTGGACTGGTTTTGAAAAGGGATGCACCGAAATGAAAATTTTGGACCGAAACCGAAAATGCAGGATGCCCTTGGCCGAAAACCGAAACCGAAAATTACTTTTTCCCCAAAAAATGTTTAAAATGGATAGAACAGGGGCATACACCAAAAACAGGCAGCGACGTACACCTGTCGCTGCCACCCTGTCACAGTATATGTACTGTGACGGGTTGGCAAGAGGTTAATTTAATTACCAATGGTACTTGTATTATGCAGCATGAGGGGTTAATGTATTGTCACTGCAGGTCACTCATCTATTAGTGACCAACCAGTGGCAGGTAATTAACCCCTTTGTGCTGCATTAGTGCAACCAGTATCTGTGCAACCAGTGTTAATTAACACTGATACTGGTTGCACTAATGCAGCACAAAAGGGTTAATTACCTGCCACTGGTCGGTCACTAATAGATGAGTGACCAGCAGTGACAATACATTAACCCCCTCATGCTGCATAATACTAATATCATTGGTAAGCTGCCTCAGCTCCCCCCCCCCCCCCATCTCCCCCCCACCCCCACTGCCTCAGCGTCCCCCTCCTCGGGTGTCCTGCATTCAAAAGTCCCGCCTCTGGCCGGCGGCACCGCCTCTCAATGACGTCCCTACTACGATCTGTGCATTATGAATGGACATACCAGGCGGGGGGGCGGGGCGAGCGGCCGCTATAGATAGAACTAATGTGATCCTTCACTGTCAGCTCAGCACGTCTATTTGTGAATGAGAACAGAACTGACCTGACACCGGGCGGGGGGGCGGGGGGAGCGGCCGCTATAGAGAGAACTAATGTGAGCCATCCCTGTCAGCTCAGCACGACTATGTGTGAATGAGAACAGAACTGAGCTGAGCTGACACCGGGCGGAGCGGCCGCTATTAGCTGTAACTATGTGAGAGCTTCACTTCCTTGTCAGCGGAGATACATGCCTGTCAGGGAAGTGAAGCTCTCACATAGTTACAGCGCTAATAGCGCCACAAATGCATGGTCCAGACTAGGGATCGACCAATGATCGGCAACACCGATATATCGAGGGCCGATATGCACTTTCCCTGATATATCGTAATCGGCCCTGGAGGTTACCGATATTGCGCTTGGCGCACTGCACACGTTCTGCCTTCAAAGACCGCCTCCCATGCCATTCTCCGGCACGCTGCACACGTTCTGCCTTCTAAGACCCCCTTCCCATGCCTTGGACAGCCTCGTGTGCAGCCAGCTGCAGTCCGGTCACGGTGCCAGCCAGCCACCCACAGGCCCTGGCCTCAGCCACCCACCTGGGTGCCAGCCAGCCACAGCAGGGTGCCAGCCATCGACCCACAACAGGGTTCCAGCAAGCCAGCCACCCACAGGGTGACACCAAGCCAACCACCCACCACAGTGTTCCAGCAAGCCAGCCACCCACAATAGGCCAGGGTGAGTGACACCAAGCCAGCCACCCACCACAGGGTGGCACCAAGCCATCCACCCACCACAGTGTTCGAGCAAGCCAGCCACCCACAACAGGCCAGGGTGAGGGACACCAAGCCAGCCACCCACAACAGGGTGACACCAAGCCAGCCACCCACAACAGGCCAGGGTGAGTGACACCAAGCCAGCCACCCACCCACAACAGGTTGACATTAAAAACCATCAACCCACCACAGGGTGACACCAAGCAATCCACCCACCACAGGGTGACATCAAGCAATCCACCCACCAAAGGGTGACATCAAGCCAGCCACCCACCACAGGGTGACACCAAGCCACCCACCACAGGGTGACACCAAGCCAGCCAGCCATCCACAACAGGGTGACACCAAGCCATTCACCCACCAGTGTTCCAGCAAGCCAGCCACCCACCACAGGGTGTCACCAAGCCAGCCACCCACCACAGGGTGTCACCAAGCCAGCCACCCACACACAGTGTTCCAGCAGGCCAGCCACCCACCACAGGGTGACACCAAGCCAGCCACCCACCCACCACAGGGTGACACCAAGCCAGCCACCCACCCACCCACCACAGGGTGACACCAAGCCAGCCACCCAACACAGGGTGACACCAAGCCAGCCACCCAACACAGGGTGACACCAAGCCAGCCACGCACCACAGGGTGACACCAAGCCAGCCACCCACCACAGGGTGACACCAAGCCAGCCACCCAAACAGTGTTCCAGCAAGCCAGTCAGCCATCGACCCACCACAGGGTGACACCAAGCCACCCACGCACCACAGGGTGACACCAAGCCATCCACCCACCACAGGGTGACACCAAGCCAGCCACCAACCCACCTTAGTGTTCCAGCAAGCCAGCCACCCACAACAGGGTGACACCAAGCCAGCCACCCACCACAGTGTTCCAGCAAGCCAGCCACCCACAACAACAGGGTGACACCAAGCCATCCACCTACCACAGTGTTCCAGCAAGCCAGTCCATGTAAGTAGAAAAGAAAGTGGAACTTCCAGACCCAGGAGCTTGGAAACTTTGAGTTTTATTCTTCAAATCAAAAAGGTACAACATCAGACAGGAACACAAGACACACTGGACAGCAGACAAGGGTTCCAGCAAGTCAGCCACCCACCACAGTGTTCCAGCAAGCCAGCCATCCACAACAGACCAGGGTGAGTGACACCAAGCCACCCACAACAGGGTGTCACCAAGCCAGCCACCCACCCACCACAGGGTGACACCAAGCCAGCCACCCACCACAGGGTGACACCAAGCCAGCCACCCACACACAGTGTTCCAGCAAGCCATCCACCCACCACAGGGTGAGACCAAGCCAGCCACCCATCACAGGGTGACACCAAGGCAGCCACCCACCACAGGGTGACACCAAGGCAGCCACCCACCACAGGGTGACACCAAGGCAGCCACCCACCACAGGGTGACACCAAGGCAGCCACCCAGCACAGGGTGACACCAAGCCAGCCACCCACCACAGGGTGACACCAAGGCAGCCACCCACCACAGGGTGACACCAAGGCAGCCACCCACCACAGGGTGACACCAAGGCAGCCACCCACAACAGGGTGACACCAAGGCAGCCACCCACAACAGGGTGACACCAAGCCATCCACCTACCACAGTGTTCCAGCAAGCCAGTCCATGTAAGTAGAAAAGAAAGTGGAACTTCCAGACCCAGGAGCTTGGAAACTGAGTTTTATTCTTCAAATCAAAAAGGTACAACATCAGACAGGAACACAAGACACACTGGACAGCAGACAAGGGTTCCAGCAAGTCAGCCACCCACCACAGTGTTCCAGCAAGCCAGCCATCCACAACAGACCAGGGTGAGTGACACCAAGCCAGCCACCCACAACAGGGTGTCACCAAGCCAGCCACCCACCCACCACAGGGTGACACCAAGCCAGCCAGCCACCCACCACAGGGTGACACCAAGCCAGCCACCCACACACAGTGTTCCAGCAAGCCATCCACCCACCACAGGGTGAGACCAAGCCAGCCACCCATCACAGGGTGACACCAAGGCAGCCACCCACCACAGGGTGACACCAAGCCAGCCACCCACCACAGGGTGACACCAAGGCAGCCACCCACCACAGGGTGACACCAAGGCAGCCACCCAGCACAGGGTGACACCAAGCCAGCCACCCACCACAGGGTGACACCAAGGCAGCCACCCACCACAGGGTGACACCAAGGCAGCCACCCACCACAGTGTTCCAGCAAGCCAGCCACCCACAACAGGCCAGGGTGAGTGACACCAAGCCATCCACCCACCACAGGGTGGCACCAAGCCATCCACCCACCACAGTGTTCCAGCAAGCCAGCCACCCACAACAGGCCAGGGTGAGGGACACCAAGCCAGCCTCCCACAACAGGGTGACACCAAACCATCCACCCACCACAGGGTGACACCAAGCCAGCCACACACAAGTGTACCAAGTGAGCATGTTAATGAAGTGGCAGCATTATATGAAAAAAAACAGAAGCCCTTTAACCAGTGAACATGAACATGCTGAAATGTTAGGTTTTCTGCAGTATAATATTGTTCTACTTAACTGGGAGTATTTAAAAATGTAGTAGTACTAGTGTCCACTCCAATCCACTGTCAAGCTTTTGTCTAGATTTTTTTCTAGAAGTTTTGCACTGACTGCAGTATTTGTAGTGAGTGCAATACTGCAGCAGTAGTCCACTGACTCCAGTCCAATCCACTGTCTTGCGGTTGTCTAGCTTTTTTCTAGCAGCTTTGTACTGACTGCATTAGTGATTTAAAATCATTGCAGTAAGTGCACTACTGCAGCGGTAGTCCACTGACTCCAATCCACTGTCTAGCTGTTTTTCTAGCTTTTGTTCTAGCAGTTTTGCACTGACTGCACTGCAGTAGTGATTTAAAATGATTGCAGTGAGTGAGTGCACTACTGCAGCAGTTTATGCATCAACAATCAGATGATGTGAATTTCTGATGTCCCTGCAAGTGCAGTTTTCCTATCAGTTTTCATGCAGTTAAGGTGTGAAGAACGAGCACTCAATGTTAAAAATGTCAAAAAATACACATTAACATGTTCAGTAACAGATTTGTGTGGAAATTTGTGTTTATTTTGCAAAACTGTAAATGTTCAAAATATTGGCGCATTTTGGCCGATACCGATATGCATTGGCCAAAATAACGTTTTTTTCGTTGCGGATACCGATATCAGTCAATCACTAGTCCAGATCCAGCTGCAGAAAGGAAGGATTATGTCCCGCAGAGAAACTCCTGGGGTGTAAGCCTCAACAAATTTTCAACTTTGCCCCACGCAGACTTTCTAGCTTTTAGCATCAATGGAATCATAGAATCAGAGATACCCCCACTTCTCAAAACCTGGGCTTCAACAGTAATGCCATTAAAGCCAGTGATCATGAAGCAGATGGCAAATTGATCCTTGGGACAGAAGATGCTGACAAGCCCCTGCCAGGAGTCTTACCCCCTAGTGGTACACCGACCTGGTATCTGAAGTTTCTTCTGCGGAACTAACACTCTGGCCCGAGCTGTGTCGAGGACTAGAGCCAGATATTCTAAAATGAGCCAGCCATGTTGTCAATTAGAGCCCAAACCGACTGTTTCCTTGAAAGGTTATTGTGTCAGTGTTTCTACGCCTTTTTTTTTTTTTTTTTGTTTTCCTCAGACGTGTCACCCTTTAAAAAGTATGCAAAAGCTTGAGGCACCCTAGTAAAAAACAGAGGTTACTTATCAATGGGAAACCTGAGCCTAGGATGATGCACTCAACCACCTTAATCAATTTAAATTCTTATCAGAAGCCCCCCCCCCCCCCCCCCACATCACAGGTCCTCATCACACAGTGCTCTCTTCACATCACAACCCTACCTTTTGGCTCCAGAAGCGGGCAGAGGGCAGGAGATGAAGCAGGTTTGTAGGTACCAAGACATTCATCCTCTCCCGAGTGCTGGGGATGGCCCTGCATGCCAACTGCCCTGAATCAGTGTAATGAGATGCCATGGTGCAGGTGGGCCAACCACTAACACCATAGAAATGAATGACATTGTGTGTCTTTGCCTTAGAGCGTTGTTAGTCATTTTCTTGCTAGCGGCCGGCCTGCACCATGGCAACCAATGATGTTGAGCCAGGGTAAACTCACACCATCGCATCGCTAAGCTCACAGCACCGTAGGGGAACACAGACACCCTGGTTGAGAAACACTGATCTAAGTAACCCACAACTGGGATGTCCCAAAATTGCAGCAGAACTAGTAATGGGTCCAGCACCTTAGTGAATACTTTAGGTGCAGATGATAGGCCGAAGGACAGGGCCACAAACTGGTAGTTCAGAGGCGCCTCAACAAAGCTCCTAAATAACTGATGCACTGGGGAAAATGGGGAAATGTAGGTAAGCATTTTTGATTTGTCCACAGAAGCAAGAAAAGTGAAGGGAGGTGTTGTCAGATTTGATAGATTCCATTAAGAATTTCTGGACCCCATAATCTGTGATTTGAAACACAAATGGGGCAAATACTATCTTTGGGTCTGAGAACTGTAAACTGACAGGAGTAAAACCCCAAGAATGCTTGATTGACATGTGCTAATCTGTGCAGAAATAGAGGAAGGTTGGAGGTGAGAAACTGATGAGGAGGCAGCAGCAAACCTCTACGGTCTCCAAAAACTCCATGGCATTCAAGGAACAATGTCCTTAAGCTCTTCACAACATCGTTAAGGATGCTACTCCTTTAAAAAGCACCCATGTTCCTGAACATAAAAAAGACCAAGGAATAGACTGCAAAGTTTTTGTCCTCTCTGAATGTTAAGAAATATCCCTTTATACCAGGTTTCCACAGTACAGCACTTTACCAAAGTACTAAGACACATGCAGTGAGATGGGAGGCATCCAGCAAACTTTCACAGCTGAAATTTAAACAGGATAAGTTCACTTAAAAAAAAAAACAAAAACACTTTTTTGCAGGTAAAAAATGTGCAGTTCCTATTTTTTTTTCAGGGCCTGTAATGAATTGCACCAGTGATCAGCAGATTGCTGATGCCATGCAGGTCTCCTGCAGACCTGTCCGTGCATTTGCTTGAAGCTAATACATTCTGACAGGAAGAATCAATGAACTACTACAGCGCTATGGTAGTTCATTGAAAACTGCAAGCTGACAGCTGTTAAGGATGTCGGATCTTCAAGTTCATTCACACACAAAGCTCTGTGTATGAATGACATGGCCATGTGGGCGGAGTCCTTCATGGACACGCTTTTTCAAAAAGTGACAGCTAGTACAGGGAACTTCTCCCCATACTGCTGCCACAGGGAGAAAGTGCAGTGGGCGGTGGCTGCAGCAGTAGGAACAAGTTACATGTTCCAACCTAAAAAAAGGTTGGAACATGAAACATGTTCCCAAAGGTGAACTCATCTTTTAAAGCTACACAAATCTGCTCCCCGTGTTTTATAAGCAAGCAATCAACCGCAGCAGTTGTTCGATCTCTTAAGGTATTCCGAGCAGTGAGACATGATTTGAGAAAGTAAGGTGACAGCCAGTATTGGATGAAGGGCAGGGCTCACCAGCGAAAATAGAGTTCTAGAAAGGGCTTCCAACCACTTATCGTTTGAGCCCTAAGGACAAACGCATTCTCTACCAAGTGCTTTGTTAATGAACGTGTGGGCTCACAGTAAGAGGCAAGACTTCAAATAGTCACAAAACCTAAAGGGGAGGGTGGGATGGGTGTGGTTGACCAAAATCACTGGAAACAGGCAGCAGGAACAGAATCAAAGTGAAGTTCCACATGAACTGCAAAAGCAGCAGTGGAGAGATACTTCATCAACACTGTATGGCGACTAACACAAGCGGCATTTCACTTGGTGGGTGACGCCAACGCTCAGTTCCACAGCGTTAACCATTCTATGGTAAAACCAGGAGGAATGGGGAACAATATTGCCCAGTGACCTAAGCGAGTGAGTGTTCAGAGGCAGGTCACGTTCTGAGACAAAACCTGGACCTAGAAAGCATTTTGCAGATAACTTTTACCAGAGTCAGGAAAAGTATTCCAAGCAAATGCCAGTACCCAAAAGTCATTTCCAGAAAACACTGTCAACATAACCCAAAAGCCAGGCTGGTGATGACCATGCCAGATAGCTGCAATCAGAGAGTTAACCCTAGCAGCGATGTAGCAAAGTCAAAACTGAAAAAGAAGAGGAAAAAAAGAAAACAGGAAAAAGGACTCTGCTGGTAGGAGGGTTTATCCTGGGCTGTCTTACAGTATTATATTTTTTATTTTTGGCCAGCATCCAATTTTCCTGAAAGTGGGAGTATAACCCAAAGGTCAAAACTGCCTTTGTCTCTCAATGGAGAAGAAAGAAAAAAAGTTTACCACTTTTTGTGTAAATGAGGTTACATGTACATAAACGTTTCAAGGGTGTACAACCTTTAAAGAATGGAGAGTGATTTCTTTTCTTTTTAATTTATGACCTTGAGTGAAGATTTAGAAAATTTATTAATGAACGAACAGGCCAGGCATTTATTCCAAGAATAAGCTATATTTCAGATTCCAAGTTTTATTTGGCAAAAGCTTTTGGAATTGTAAGACATGTACAAATTAGTGTATTGTTATATATGCATTACTATATAGCTAGCGATGATATATAGGTAGCTGCATTATGAAATTCGTCGACATTAAACAAAAATAGAAGGTTAAAATGGGTTTGAAAACTTTTACTTATTCCAGTTTTCCTAACTCAATCCTGTCACTAGAGACCCCTAACACAACATATTCTCCAGCTTAAACTCCTGCTGTATGTATGGAACAAATAACAGCTTTGATTCTGTGCAGGCAGCCAAAAAAACAAACTAGTTTGTGGTCTCTGGTACTTAGAGTTTTAGAAACTGGGGGAGATTTACAAAGGAACATGCAGTATACTTAAAGTGATTGTAAAGCTTTACATTTTTTTTATTTAAAATAATAAACATGTCATACTTAGCTGCTCTGCTCTAGGAAGCTCTTCTTCTCTGTCCCTCCGCTGGCACTCCGGGCTCCTCCCACTTGTCAGGTGCCCCCACAGCAAGCAGCTTGCTATGGGCGCACCCGAGCCGCTGCTCTGTGTGTCCATTCACACACAGAGCAGCAGTTTGACCCGCCCCCTATGTCTCCTGATTGGTTTACTGGCTGTGATGGACTGCCAATAGCCAATCAGGAGTGCGAGTCCCTGGACTGCCAATAGCCAATCAGGAATGCGAGTCCCTGGATATGCAAGGCTCTCATGGACATCACTGGATAGAGAGGGGGCTCAGGTAAGTATTAGGGGGGACTGTTGCACACAGGTTTTTTATCTTTGTGCTTACGAAGGTAAAAAACCTGGAGCCTCTACAGCCACTTGAATACATCATGAAGTATAATTTTAAATACAAGCAGTGTAAGCAACTGAATCTGATTTGGCATCAACCTCTCGCAGTGCCTGTACAACAGAGCTTGGGGCAAAGAGGGGAGGGGGCTTCGACTAAGTTTTCCTTTTTTTTCACAACCACTTTAATGTGCACAATTTTCAAATTCATACATAATGTTCAAAAATTAGTTTTCTATAATAAATTAAATTCGTTTTCTATAATAAATATGCAATCTTTAAGCAAATTATTCATTTACAGAACAAGTAATTTAAATGCGACCCAAGCAAAGAAATTGGAGGCTGGTATAAAAATATAGTTAAAAGACTTAGGCTTCATGTACACTAGCCTATCCTGACCGTGGGAAACCCCAAACCGCCTTTTTACGACAATTTGCGTTTTACCGCGGCCGGCGGTCAAAATGTTCCTATCCTGAACGTGATTCTCTCGCATTCAGGAGAGGGAGGATTAACCTCACCTAAATGCAGCAGCTCCTAAACTCTGCTAAAAGTCTATGTGTACATTGACACATAGGCTTTTATTGGGTTTAGTTTAGGAGCTTTGGGGGGGGGGGGGGGGGGGAAGTTTCGTTTAGGAGCTGCTAGTGTACATGAAGCCTAAATTTATTTTTTTTTAACTTTGATTTTACTTGATACAAGCCTCCAGTAATCGCCAGAACAACAGTACTAAGATTAGGATAGGTAAAGTCCGTGTTGTGAGCCAATCAGCACTTATTGCTTTGCACACTGGTATAGCAACTGATTTACAAAGTAGGCAAGAGAGAGCAAAGTGTCTCCATCCACCAAGCTGGAGTGGATCTATGAAAAAATGTACACAGATACAGTATGTTTTTTTATAGGTCACGACTGCATTAGGCTCCATGTACAAGGGACGCTGGAAATGGCCGTTTAGGAGCAGTTGGGCGTTTTTTTCAGAAGCCCCTGAACCCGCCTACACTTTATCTTATCTGTCCATGTACACCAGGTCGTTTACAGTCATTTGCAGGCAGTTGCGTTCAGGGACTGTTTTTAGAACGCAATTATTTGCGTTCGAACGGGTGTTTCCCGGCGTTTCAAACGTCTGAACGCGTCTGAACGCGATGACCCGCGTTTAGCGTTCGCGTTTTTCCATTTTAATGGGGAATCATTTTTTTGACCTCTAGGAACGCTTCTAAACGCAAACGCCCGCTAAACGCGGGTACAAACGCGACGAACGGACGTTTCAAACGTCCTAAAAATTCCAGCATTCAAAAGGGACTTTTAACAACGTCCCGTGTACATGGAGCCTTACAGTGTGCAGTTTAACAAAACAGGGCTTAGGTTACTAAAAAGGGTACAGTTGACATACTTAAAAAAACAAGTGCGCAAAAGGGACATAAGTGTTGTGCAAATTAAATCCTCACCTGCGCGTTTTTCCCACGCATACAAAAGTACTGGTACTGCAGAAATTACAAGCATAATGGGCAGTAACTTGTTCATTTATTGCTGGGCTCATATGAATAGCATAGTATTTCTACCATTTGTTGCTAGAAAAAAAAGCAGCACCTATTGTTTTCTTTATATTACTTTTTAGGCAGGATTTCCTTCTGTGCCCACATTATTGGAAAAGGGATGGAGTTTACTGTTGCTAGGAGTCCTGCATATTGATGAAATATTGAACGGTATTCGTGGTACTTAACATTTACCATGTTTCTGCAAAAGGTTTCATGCATGAGAATCAAATATGGTTTTCAACAGTATTTGCTTAGATTGTGTACTTACGCATTATATTACCTACCCGATCAGTCAGTTTATTACTGACACCAAGAAGCATAAGCATGTTGTCACATTCAGTGACTCCCATTGCATATAGGTCACTTAATACATTTGCACATGCTATCCGTCCCTGGAAAAGATAGACAAAAATATGTAGATGATCTTTTCAATTCAATGTGTTTATTGGTTTTACAATGTGTTTAACAAATAACAGATTGTATAAGTATATTTATGGAAGATAAATCAGCTTGTGAAACATGAGCTCAATAAACAGAACAAGAACATTATTCAAGATTGCTGGAAGAAAGAGAACACGGAGGGTTAATTGCCACATTATCAGAGGCCAATAAAGAATGGAACATAAACTGTAAACAACATGAGTAATAATGTACGGACTGTACTGTAAAATTAAAGCAAAGAAAGAGGAAAAAAAAAAGAAAGAAAAGTAAGAGGAAAGTAAGGGAGGAAGAAGAGGCACGACATGGGGAGGCCACACACCGTCAGTGCTTATTAGAATATAGGCCCACTTTAGACAGTGATATTTGAATGGCGGTATGTGACCCAAGGGTCCCAGATTTTGCAGAATATGGCATGGGTATTTGTGAAAAAAAAAAAAACATCAGTTCAGGGTCTTACTTCAGAGAAGTGGGTAAATTGTTTATTCAATGCCCTGGCTATTGGCAATTTAGAAGTCAGTAAGATGAAATAGAGGAGCTTAAACTGTTTTTAGTAACACCCGGAGATTTAAACAGTGTAAAAGTGCTAGCCATGGGTCCCTGGAGAAGCAAATTCTTAGAAACATGCAAAAAAAGAGAGAAAACTTTGGACCAGAAGCAACCCAACATCGGGCAGGTCCACCATATATGGAGGAAATCTCCAGTGACCTGAAAAAACATTAACCCAAATGTCCAGAGAACATGTGGGCTAATTTAGGGAGTACAAAATAGACCAACTCGAGGGAGGTGACATTACCAGTGTAAGCAGCAATAGAAAAAACACATATCTAGCCAGTTTTTGGGCCCTCAAGTCCTCTTCCCACCTTGTTACATAGGCATGTGTGGAAGGAGAAAGTAGTCCATTAAGTTGAGAATAGACTGTAGAAATAGGTTTGGTGCCAGGGGGGTAGAGTGGTAAGTGTGTTCAAAAATAGCTACTGTTGTCTTTATGCCAGAGGTGCGATATACGGTAACCCTGCACCTTAGTTGGTGTACCAGAACAGCTCCTAAGAGGAAGCCCCACATCAATCTTCAAGGATCGCCCAAGATGAACCCTCTCTCTCTAAGGAAGTAGATCGTGGTAAATTTATGTGAGATCCAACAAAATAAGGAAGTCATGGAATCCAAGCTTGGTAGAAAAAGAGGTTACTCGTAATGGGGAGGAGTAATAGAAGTTGCAGGGAAAGTAATTTGCTAGGAGTATTTAAGGGAGCCCCGGACTTAAGGTATGATTCAATAAATAGCTATTGGGTGGGTTAGAATTAGGGGGGACCATGGTAGTGATTTTAAAATGTATGGGGGCAATGGGATCAGCTTTCAATTCTACCCACAAAGCGGCCTCATGGCCTGTTTTAAAAGCGACTAGAAGTGCGATTCAGGCAGCTTGGTAATATTTTAGGAAGTTGGGAATGTCAAGGCTCCTGTGTCGTCTGAGGATGTACATAGTGTGTTTGGGGATTCTAGGGTTAGGATTATGCCAGATAAAAGGACATAACATTTTATGGTGAAGGAAGATACTGTGATTGGGAGAGGGCAGAAGAGATATTGTTGTTTTGTAGAACAGCCATTTTAATTGACTTATTGCCCCCCATCCAAAAAAGGGGGTGTTGGGACTAGAAGGAAATTCAAGTTTTGAGACTGCAAATCGTTGGAATGTAATTAGAGTATCAATCAGAAAAATGAGGTGTTAAGTGAATGCCAAGATTTTCTAGGCTTTTATCAATACAGGAAAATTTGAAGGAGGGCTGTGAGGGTGGCAGTTGGTAAGAAGACATTGAGAGCCACCGATTTGTCCTCGTTTTTGCAGAAGATTGGAAATTCAGGCAAATGAATACAAGATAGACAGCGGGGATTCAGTAGGAAAATAGTGAATGGCATTGTAAAGTCAATAGAATGTCATCAGCAGAAAAGGTTGGCCTTATAAGAGCGACGGCCTATGGATACACCATGAATGTTAGGGTTGGGGTAATTCTAATAAGGAAAGCTAAAGGCTTGAGAGCAAAAATAAATAGGATTGGGGAAAGAGGGCATCCCTGGTGGGTTCCCTTTTCAAAAGGGAAGTGGGGGGAATAAGAATTCAGGTATTTGATGCAAGCCGACGGGTCACTTTAGGCAAGAAATTAAACTGTTCCCGAAGCCCCATTTGCGTAGTACGAGATGGCATCAAAAGCCTTATGAATATTAAAGGGACAAGAGCAGGGTTTGCAATTAGTTACGGTGAAGTAAATGCATCACATGGATTACCCTATGGGTGTTTTTAAGAGTCCTTAAGAAGCAAAACAGTAAGAAAGGAGGAGCTCAGCCTGGTGGTCAATACCTTAGCCAACAACTTGATATCGATGAGGAGTAGGGGTATATAGCGAAACATTTGAGGGTCCAAGTGATCCTTACTTGGTTTAGATATATGAGCTCTGAGCGAGAGCAGATGTAATTCTTGGTGTGACTTTAGATGATTACATAGATTGGTCAAATGTGGGGTTAGGATGTTTGCATAGGTTTTGCAATAAAGGGCTGTAAAAAGCCATCAGGCCCCAGGGCTTTCGATAGTTTGAGGCATTCAATGGCTGAGAGAACTTCGAGAGTAGAGACATCTGTATTCATCTTGTCCCTCATTTCCTTGGTGAGGGAAGGGAGGGAGACTTCCACCAGGATTTGGTCAACTAAAGAGGTGCAAAAATGTGGATTTTTTTTTTGTAGAGATTGGTTAGGATGGAGCTTAAGCGCATAACTACCATTTGGGGTCCATTGTAATAGTGCAATATCAAAGTCTAACTGCATGAAAAACAAAAGAGGGCGCACTGGCCTAGTGCATTATCCTACAGATAGTTTATTACAAATCAATACTCACAAATCATGCAAGTTCACAGCACATCAAGCCACTAGCTCGTGGCACAGTGGTAAATTTGACTGGAGTGTTTCAACGCCAAAGAGACGCTGTCTAGTATTTAAATTGGCTTGCGTGTTCCGAGGATGGATCCTATTTATTTCGTTCTGAAGAAGAGAGTTGAAATGCATAAGCCAATTTCAATTCTAGATGGTGTCTCTTTGGTGTTGGAACACTCGGAGTCAAGCTTACCACTGTGCCACCAGTTAGTGGCTTGATGTACCGTAAACTTGCATGGTTTGTGAGTACATTTTTATTAATTAATTTGCAATAATGTATCTGTGGGATAATGCACTAGACCAGTGCACCCTTTTTTTTGTTTATATTGCAGTTGCTCTTCGGACCACCCCAGTCCTCAGAAGGCAGCAAGGCCTGTTTTATTTCCTGGTAGTACACCTGTGAACTTGCCCCTAGTCCTAGTCATGTGCAGGAGGTGTTAAAATGTTATAGCAAAGTCTAAGTCTGATAGAAGTGGAACTTTTCAGACAGCGTTTAAAAGTTTAGCAACCATCTGGGGATTTTCCCAGACACAAGCCTAGACAAATCTACTACTCTTTCTACAGGAGACTTTATTTGCGGCTAGGAAGCTAATCGCTAGACAATGGATGCGTAACGACCCTCCTCTGCTCGCAGACTGGGTAAGGGACCTCCATACCATATAGGAAGCTGGTCTACACTCATAGAGGTTGCCCTACAAAGTTTCATAAAGTCTGGGACAGATGGCTACAGGCCCCGGAGACATACAATTAGCTGCATACTCTGCACATATGGTCTAGGCGTTTAGACTATGTCATTTAGGCATCTTGGTGCATAGTAGTCCTTTCATTTATTGGGTCCAAGTATTGCCTTCACACTGTCATTGTGATGCCTTTGTAGTTGGATATGTGACTTCATGTTACCTGGTTTAATACTCCCATTTTGTATATGCTTCAAGTTTTTGTACTTCTGTTTCATCCGATTTCAAAAAAGAAAAACGTTTTTTGGAAGAAAAAGTTTAGCAACCATGGAACCTGGCTTATTTGCTTTAGCATAGAAGTCTTGTTTTGCCCTCTGTAGCTGCTTCCCTGCTTTGTCATTGAGTAACATATTGAGCCCCACTCTAGTGGAGTTTGCTTGTTTGCGGAGGGACGGGTGATCTTTCTATTTACATTTCAGATGGGCCATAAAAAGCTAAAGCGGAGATATCGCTTTCCTGCTCCTTTTTGAGATGGGAGCCCAGTTGGATGACGGAGATAGGGAATGTCGCTTTATGTGCTTCCCACAGTGAAATAGGGGATGACACGTATAATGGGATTTTTGTACTTACCATAAAATTAATTTCTCTTTCGTTCGACGGACACAGCGCTCCATAAATCATAACTAGTGGGTTATATTGCCTCCTCCAGGAGTAGGACTAGGCAGAACAAAAAAACACCTGGCTACGTTCAAAGGGCAGTCCTCAGCTGGTATATAACCCCCCTCTCTGCTCTAGGTAATCAGTTTAGTATCAAGCAGTATTAGAAGTATCAGAACTCCATAGAGGGGTGGGTGCTGTGTCTGTCGAACTCAGAAATGGATTTTACGGTAAGTATAAAAATCTCATTTTCTCTTTCGTTCATCGACGGACACAGCGCTCCATAAATCATAACTAGTGGGATGTCCAAAAGCAGTCCCAAAAGGAAAATGAGGGGTGGGGAAAATAACACAAGGCTAAACAAAAGAGCCCTTAACCAGGACAAAGGAGCCACATCTGAAAAATAAAGGTTTCAAGAAAAAACACCCATTTAAGAGGGAACAGCCCCTCTTTAAACAGCAGCCTGCAACACTTTGCGGCCAAAAGAAGCATCCGCAGATGCCAAAGTATCTACCTTATAGAAATTTGCGAAGGTATGCAATGACAACTAAGTGGCCGCCTTGCAAACTTGCGATATTAAAGCATGACGACGGAAGGCCCAAGAAGCACTCAGAGCCCGAGTAGAATGCGCTGTGACAGGGAAGGATGGAACCTGACCTTTAATGGAAAAGGCCTGAGACACAGTCTGTCGGATTCATCTGGAGATGGTATCCGAAGAAGAGGCCAGCCCTTTTCTTGGTCCGTCCTTAACCACAAAAAGAGTCTGACCTCCGAAAAGACTCAGTAGCTGCCGGATACACCCGAATCACATCCAAGGTATGCAAAGCAAAATTACCTTGGGATGAGCCGGCATGGGACAAGGAAGGCAACAATGTCCTCATTCAAATGGAAGTCAAAGACAACTTTGGAGAGGAAGCCCCTAGAGACGTTTACAGCCACCAGGATGATTGGAAGATCCTCACTCTTGATTCCTCGCAGAACTGCTGAAGAAGCCTTAGCCAAGGATGATAATGGCCTTACAGTGGCCCTTGGGACTCCTGCGGCATCTGTCAGAGGACCCCTTGACCTCGTCACAAACTTCAGAATCCTCCTGTGGAGCCGAACCTGCAAAAGGAGCTGCATGCAAGACTATGCAAACAGAACTATCTTGAAGATGGATACCACCAGACTCAGAACCTATATGCCAAATGGGAGAGAGAACTACTGTATCTGTGTGACAGCAGCCGGTGAAGCAGAGCAAGGACCACCCTGGTCAGAAATCAAATCAGACCTAGGTAAATCAATTCCCTGGACAGGGATAGGGGGGACCTTAGGAATTTCAGACATCACCTGAAACTTTGCAGGAATGAAATCCACACAAGGAGACTCAGGACCTAAAAAATCTGAATAGGATGAGCTTTGTTCCCCTTTCTGGGTACCCCTAAAAGAAATATTTCACGGATCTCCTTGACGCTCCCCAAAGAAGTCCACGGGCCAGAAACCAGCGAAGATGTCCCCCCAACCCAATAATAGGGGAGGGCAGACCTTCATGCTGAAGGAGTCTTGTCTGCTAGTCCTAGAAAGCTAGCTCTAGGCTTACCAGGTTTGCTTGGAACCTCCTGGGGAAGATTTAAAAGATCCATTTCTTGGAAGCTTGGTCTGCAGACCAATTCTTAAGCCACTCAACGCACCTAATCACCACAGCTCAAAAAAAGTTTGGACAGCACAGGAGCTGTATCCAAAGCTGCATCACAAATAAACTGCAGCCCATGGACCAACTGGTTCGCTAATTCAACATAAGCAGTAGGGACCTGCTCACCTCCCCCCCCCCCCCCCAGGCCCTGGCACAAAAGCTTGGCCTATTCAGTTAGGGTCTGAGGCACCAGGGCTGAAGCAAAGACTGGCCACAATGCTGAACCAGCCATAGTAAACATGCTGCGTTCATATGTCCTGGGCACAGGAAGAGAAAACTAAGTAGGAAGGGGGAAAATGGCTACTATCAGCTACAAACACTGAAGCATGCGGCCAGGAGTTTTCCTGCACCCTGTGCAAGGGGACACCCCCCCCCCCCCCCTGAGAGTAGGACACACTTTCAGGGGAGACTCTGCACCTGTCTCTGCACTGGGACCCCTCTGCACTATACCCACACTGCAAACAGCAGGGCATACACCTAGGGTTCTCCTACACTGGGACCCCTCCAAACTACTAGGGTATGACACACACTATCCCAGGACCCTTACAGAGTGGGGATAGTGTGGGAGACCCCAGGGGTCTCTGCTGCATTCTCTGCCCTGTGACCCCCACCAGACTCTAGGTCCAGACAGGAGGAAAAGGGAGTGGGAAGCCCAGCTCATTCAGGGTTTTAGGGATGGTCCAACCATCCCTGGAGTTAACCTGTGTCCACCCCATAGAAAACCACCAAAAGGGGAGAGGGTGGACTATACTTACCCTTCCATGGTGCGGGTAACACTCCAGACAGAACTTCTCACCACCAAAGTAGTGGAGCTGTCGCCCAAGGGACCACTGCGACTCAGATCCAAGCCGGTTGCGGTTGCATGCGACCCTGCGAGACACTTAACTCTCGGGTCAGCCTCTGCCCGTAAGACTGTCGTGGCCGACCTAGCGCGTAGCTGTGGTCTACACAGGCTCCCTGGCTGGGCTGGGGGAACCACTGGATCTAGATTATTCAGCCCGGCAGTTGGTTGTAGATCTCCCGAGAGAGAGAAAAACAAAAAAAAAAAAAGATGTAAGGAAGGAGAAAATTGCTAGGACCAGAGATCCCAGCCAGGAGCCTAGGGGGTCCTTACTTCTGACTAGACAGATTAAAACTGATTGCCTAGAGCAGAGAGGGGGGTTGTATACCAGCTGACGGCCCAGGTGTTTTTTGTTCTGCCTAGTCCTACTCCTGGAGGAGGCAATATAACCCAGTAGTTACGATTTATAGATTGCAGTGTCCGTCGAATGAAAGAGAAATGATCTTTTGAAGTATACACATTATCTTGCATGTACAAGGCACAGCTTTCCAATAATGGGAAGAGCAATGATACAATTTAAGATTAGATTTTAAAAAAGATCCTATTAGAATAGATATACAAGAGCTAATGCTGCCTTTTGAATGGTGCAGGTTCTGAAACATGACTCCCATCCTTGCTTTGCTATTTTGTGAATCATTGGTCAAGAAGATATACAAGTTGTGGCTGCATTCCTTTTCCAGCTGACTTACTAAATAGTGCAAGAAAGGATTATGATGATCATTCCAGAAATTGCACCTTTAACAAGTCAACAAGAGCTCCAATATTTCTATCCCAAAAAGGCCTGCTTAATGCATTTTTCGGGGGGAAAAAAATGGCTGTTGATGAAGCCATTTAGATTTCTGGCCCATATTAATGAGAACCTGACTAAAATTTTAAAGGTTTTACAAGTACTACCTAAAATCAAACACCACAAGATCAGTTTTGTAAGTAAGACCCCCCTTTTTTTTTTTTTTGTAAAGGGCTTGACTTTAGGATTACGTCCTGCCATCTCCTATTCCCCTGACAAACGAGAATGCCCTTACTGGCTACTAAAGCATTCTCATTTGAAAACAGAATGGTAAAAGATGGAGTTTAGCCTGAAATCAGGCTCGTAATACAGGCATTATCGGTCTGCTCAGACTTTTACTTATGAAGGTTTACCAGGCCCCAAACCCTGTCACCATACCATTAATTTAAAAAAACAATTTTACGAAGACTATATGTGCATTTATGTGCAAAACCTCATTGTGCAGACAACCAAAAACCCAGAGACTGCTGCTGGGCGCCATTGGATGTGGTTTTAGTATACAGTATTTCCCAACGCCCTTTTCTCCAATGCTACATAAAGGAGTGTTATGAGGAGGTGAAGGGAGAGGTGGGAGCTTAGCTAGCATATCACTTCTGGTGATATCGGTAAAAAGGACAAAGAGAGGGTGAATCTCTGTAATGGGAACAGATGGCAATAAAACCCTGACAGGTGTTCCAATTTCTTTCCACTCCAAAACTAAAAGAAAAAAGCTTTGCCTTTAGTTATACCTAACTCCTCTGAAATAGCTAAACTAGCAAGCAAGTTCAGAGGCACATTGCAAGTGGATAAAAAGAAATAAAATAGTTTAATGGACAGGGAAAACGCTGCAAGTAAGCAATTAAAATACTTTTATTTTTCTGTCCTTTTACACAATAAGTGGGTGACAGAGTATCTTTAAAACAGATGGCATCTGTACTTTAAGCAAATGTAATGCCTGAGAGAAGACAAGGTTTTATTACCAAAATTAAATTTTATTTTTTAATTTTCAGTAAAACAGCTTTTCAAATGGAAATCTGCCATCTATTTCACACAATTTTCACAAATTTCAGATGTTCCTCAGAATAAAATTGATGACAATGATAGAAGTTGTATGAAATACACTGATCTATGGAACCACTGTAAAGTAATTTTTTATCCAATTACCAGAAGACCTAAACTGCTAACAACAGTCATATGGGAAGTTGTAGAAATAGTATGAACAAAATGTTTTTAGATTATAGTCCCAAGGAAGTTAATCTTACAGGAGTCGGATTTTAGACATGCAAATTAAAAAAAAAGGAATTATCTGGGGGCCAGAAGCCTTTTACTGAAAAAGGTATAGTATTTCAGTCTTTTTGTGTAAAAAAAGTATACAAAAAAGTACCCTTGTGGCAATATATATTTTATACATTATAAATTATTTTTTTAATTTCATTTTTTTTTTATATTCCAACATATTTTAGGTTTAATATAGTATTTACTAAGGTCATAACTAAAATTTCTTCTTGCATTTTCCTGGAAACAACCCGTTCAGAGAGTTTAAAAGAAGTATGGGATTTGTTTTCAAAAATCATACTTACCTCAAGCATCAGTCCCTCGCCGGCGCTATGACTAAGGATCGGTCATCAAACACCGCAGATCGCCTGGTTCTCAGAGCTACCTGAACAGAGAGCTGGTGACTGTCCGTCGCCACTGTCTGCTCTACCCCCTGCCCCCCCCCCGCTCACTAGAGCGCTGGGCTGTGAAGGAGGCGGGAGCGGGTGGCTCAGGTGCTCAACAGCTCGCTGAGAGGCCGAGCAGGCTGTCGGTCCAGGCGTTTGGGTGGATCCCAACCATAGGGTAGCGATTTTTCCCCATGCCTGGACCGGCTCTTGATGTCAGCCCACTGTCTGCTGAAAACAGGTGATCCATAGGTAGTACATCCAAAGAGTTTTGGCTGTACTTCCGCTTTAATAGCTCAAGCTGATATTTTACACATATAAAATGAAGGAGTCAGGGCAGTTACTTACAGTCGATATAAAAAGTCTACACAGCCGTTAAAATGTCAGGTCTATGTGACGTAAACAAATAAGACAAAGATAAAGCTTTTCAGAACTTCTTTCCACCTTTAATGTGACCTATAAACAGTACAACTCAATTGAAAAACAAACTGAATTTTTTTTTGGGGGGGGGGGGTGTAGCCGTGTTCAGAATTAAGCAATTACATTAAAATGTATGTTAAATAGGAGTCAGTGCACAACTGCCATCATTTAAAGTGCCTCTGATTAACCCCAAACAAACAAAGTTCAGCTATTCTAGTAGGTCTTTCCTGACATTTTCTTAGTCTCATCCTACAGCAAAAGCTATGGTCCGAGAGAGACTCCAAAGCATCAGAGGGATCTCATTGTTAAAAGGTGTCAGTCAGGAGAAGAGTACAAAAAATTCCAAGGCATTCGATATACAATGGAACACAGTCATCATCAAGTGGAGAAAATATGGCACAACAGTGACATTGCCAAGAACTGGACGTCCCTCCAATATTGATGAAAAGACGAGATGAAAAACAACCGGTCAGGGAGGCTGCCAAGAGGCCTACAGCAACATTAAAAGAGCTACAGGAATATCTGGCAAATACTGGCTGTGTGGTACATGTGACAACAATCTCCCATATTCTTCATATGTCTGGGCCATGGGGTAGAGTGGCAAGACGTAAGCGTTTTCTTACGAAGAAAAACATTCAAGCCCATTCAAAAACACACCTGAAGGCTCCCAAAAGCAAGTGGGAAAATGTGTTATGGTCTGATGAAACCAAGGTTGAACTTTATGGCCATAATTCCAAAAGATACGTTTGGCGCAAAAACACCACTGCACATCATTAAAAGAACACCATATCCACAGTGAAGCATGGAGGTGGCAGCATCATGCTTTGGGGCTGTTTTTTCTTTAGCTGGATCAGGGGGTTTTAGTCAAGGTAATTATGAACAAGTTTCAAATACCAGTCAATATTGGCACAAAACCTTCAGGCTTCTGCTAGAAAGCTGAACATGAGGAAGAACTTCATCTTTCAGCATGACAACAACCTAATAATTACATCCAAAGCAACAAAGGAATGGCTTCACTAGAAGATTCAAGTTTTGGAATAGCCAAGCCAGAGCCCAGACACAAATTCGATTGAAAATCTGTGGGGTGATCTGAAGAGGGCTGTGCACAGGAGATGCCCTTGAAATCTGACAGATTAGGAGTGTTTTTGCAAACAGTGGGCAAATATTGCCAAGTCAAGATGTGTCATGCTGATAGACTCATACCCATAAAGACCCAAAAATACTGATTGCTGTAATAAAATCAAAAGGTGCTTCAACAAAGTATTATTTTAAGGGTGTGCACACGTATGCAACCATATTGTTTTATATTTTTTACTACCCTTCACCTAAAAGTTTGTTCTTTGTTTCTAAGTGTTACATTTTTTAGGTCACATTAATGTAATTAAAGTTCTGAAATGATTTAGCTTTGTCTCATTTTTTGTTACATCACAGAAACCGAACATTTTAATAGGAGTGTGTAGACTTTTTATATCCACTGTGTCCCTTCGCTCCCTTTTCTCCACAGGCAACAAAGATTGTTCTAGAAAGGAAACAACTTACAGTTGTGCCTAAAAGTTTGCATACCCTGGCAGAATTTATGATTTCGTGGCCCTTTTTTCTGAGAATATGAATAACAACACAAAAATGTTTCTTTTACTCATGGTTAGTGTTTGGCTGAAGTCATTTATTATCAATCAACTGTGTTTACATATATTTTACATAATGACAACAATCAACAGAAACTACCCAAATGACCCTGATCAAAAAGTTTACATACCCCAGTTCTTAATACCGTGTATTGCCTCCTTTAACATCAATGACAGCTTGAAGTCTTTTGTGGCATTTGTGGATGAGGCTCTTTATCTTCTCAGATGGTAAAGCTGCCCATTCTTCCTGGCAAAAAGCCTCCAGTTCCTGTAAATTCTTGGGCTGTCTTGCATGAACTGCACGTTTGAGATCTCCCCAGAGTGGCTCAATGATATTGAGGGCAGGAGACTGAGATGGCCACTCCAGAACCTTCACTTTATTCTGCTGTAGCCAATGACAGGTTGACTTGGCTTTGTGTTTAGGATCATTTTCATTGTCATGTTGGAATATCCAAGTACACCCCATGCAAAGCTTCCGGGCTGATGAATGCAAATTTTCCTTCAGTGTTTTTTGATAACATACTGCATTTATCTTGCCATCAATTCTGACCAAATTTTCTGTGCCTTTGTAGCTCACACTTTTCCAAAACATCAGTGATCCACCTCCGTATTTCACAGTAGGAATGGTGTACCATTCATCATAGGCCTTGTTGACTCCTCTCCAAATGTAGTGTTTATGGTTGTGGCCAAAAAGCTTAATTTTGGTCTCATCACGCAAAATGAATTTGTGCCAGAAGGTTTGAGGCTTGTCTCTTTGCTGTTTGGCGTATTGTAAGCGGGATACTTTGTGGCATTTGAATAGTAATGGCTTTCTTCTGGTGACTCGACCATGCAGCCCATCTTTCTTCAAGTGCCTCCTTATTGTGCATCTTGAAACAGCCACACCACATGTTTTCAGAGAGTTCTATATTTCACCTGAAGTTATTTGTGGGTTTTTTTTGCATCCCAAACAATTTTCTTGGCAGTTGTGGCTGAAATTTTAGTTGGTCTACCTGACTGTGGTTTGGTTTCAACAGAACCCCTAATTTTTCACTTCTTGATTAGCGTTTTTACACTGCTAATTGGCATTCTCAATTCCTTAGATATCTTTTTATATCCCTTTCCTGTTTTATACAGTTCAACTACCTTTTTGCACAGATGCTTTGACAATTCTTTTGCTTTCCCCATGACTCAGAATCCAGAAACGTCAGTGCCACACTGGATGAAAGATGCAAGGGTCTGTCAGAGTCCAGAAACTCATTGACCTTTTATACACACACGCTAATTACAAGCAAACAGATCACAGGTGAGGATGGTTACCATTAATAGCCCTTTCAACCCCCCCCCCCCCCTTGTGTCAACTTGTGTGCATGTTATCCGGCCATAATTACCAGGGTATGTAAATTTTTTATCAAGGCCATTTGGGTAGTTTCTGTTGACCTTATGATTTAAAAAGAGTAAACACAGTTGATTGATAATAAATGGCATCAGCCAAACACTAATCAGGAGTGAAAAAAGTATATGTAAACTTATGAGCACAACTGTATCTGTAAAAAAGAAAGAAAAAAAAAAAAAAAAAAAAAAAAACAGAGCTCTTAGACCACTTGGTCATGTATTAATAAAGTGTATGCAAACCCCAATATAAACTTCTCATTTGCTCCCTTTTGGTCGGTTAAATATACCATCGAAAGTGTTTTGTTATATCTGTTTTTATCAAACCGATATAACAAAACACTTTAAATTGTTTATTTAACAGAGCAAAGGGGGAGCAAACAAGAGAAGTGCAAGAAAATATCAATAATGTTAGAAATCTATAGCTGTCCTGCTTCCAGTCTCCCTTCCTGCGTCAAATCAAGGACAGTAATTAGCTCTACCAGTCCCTTTCTTGGGCCTGCAGACGGATTAGCCATTATGTTGTTGAGATGGGAGAGTAGGTGGATCTACTTTGGTACTTTGGCAGTAGTTTGGCAAGGAGAAAATTAATCCGACAATTTTGAGTTGACAGTCCACAACATGATTTAGGATCTAAGGGCATTTCTGGCAGAGCATCTGTACTTGGCAGGATCTTTAAATGGGTAAAACATGGGGGAATGTGCATGTACTACAGATATAGATATAGATTTTATATATATATATATATATATATATATATATATATATATATATATATATATATATATATATATATAAACCTATTTCATCCTGACTTACACTTTAATACCCTACTCACACATATTGCAGTGACCCGAGTTTTATAGCGCTTGGTGAGTGCAGGTCACCAATAGGACACACAGAAAACAAATGTTTATGTGTCCCGCTCACACTGCAATGCAGCCCGGAGGTACAATGAGCTGCGATAAAATACAGACATGCTGCATTTTGGTGCAGTGCACAGTAAGGCATCACATGTCACTGTACAGCAACACAATGCACCAAACTGCTGTGCAGTGACACGAGGTGTCACTTTGTGCCCTTCAAGTTGACACAAAAAAAAAGTGAAGTGTGTGATCACAATGCGCCCTACAGCCGCCTCACTGCAGCCAAAACAGGCAGCTGATTCTATACCTTATTTGAAAAAAAAAAAAAAAAAAAAAAACTTAAACAGACCCAAATTTGTTATAGTTTTGCATTTAAGCACATACAGAAACTGGTTGAAGGGATTACACGGGTAGCATTATTTAAGAAATCCACAACTATGGTACCACAACCAAAAGAGCACTATGAGATTTTGTCACATCATCTTCGTTATATCAAAAGCTATGAAATATCAAAACCTATTTTAAAGCTTTGACATTCAGTACATTTCATATATGTTCTTATAAAATGAGCAAATATTTCAACTAAAACATATACCACAGCACAAAAACAGTATAAAATTATTACACCCCAAAAATGAGATTAATATTATATATATACCACACACATACAGTCGGGTCCATAAATATTGGGACATTGACACAATTCTAATCTTTTTGGCTCTATACACCACCACAATGGATTTGAAATGAAACAAACAAGATGTGCTTTAACTGCAGACTTTCAGCTTTAATTTGAGGGTATTTACATCCAAATCAGGTGAACGGTGTAGGAATTACAACAGTTTGTGTATGCGCCTCACACTTTTTAAGGGACCAAAAGTAATGGGACAGATTAACAATCATAAATCAAACTCTCACATTTTAATACTTGGTTGCAAATCCTTTGCAGTCAATTACAGCCTGAAGTCTGGAATGCATAGACATCACCAGATGCTGGGTTTTATCCCTGGTGATGCTCTGCCAGGCCTCTACTGCAACTGCCTTCAGTTCCTGCTTGTTCTTGGGTCATTTTCCCTTCAGTTTTGTCTTCAGCAAGTGAAATGCATGCTCAATCGGATTCAGGTCAGGTGATGGACTTGGCCATTGCATAACATTCCACTTCATTCCCTTAAAAAACTCTTTGGTTCCTTTCGCAGTATGCTTCGGGTCATTGTCCATCTGCACTGTAAAGCGTCGTCCAATGAGTTCTGATGCATTTGGCTGAATATGAGTAGATACTATTGCCCGAAACACTTCAGAATTCATCCTGCTGCTTTTGTCAGCAGTCACATCATCAATAAATACAAGAGAACCAGTTCCATTGGCAGCCATACATGCCCACACCATGACACTACAAACCACCATGCTTCACTGATGAGGTGGTATGCTTTGGATAATGAGCAGTTCCTTTCCTTCTCCATACTCTTCTCTTCCCATCACTCTGGTATAAGTTGATCTTGGTCTCATCTGTCCATAGGATGTTCCAGAACTGTGAAGGCTTGTTTAGATGTTGTTTGGCAAACTCTAATCTGGCCTTCCTGTTTTTGAGGCTCACCAATGGTTTACATCTTGTGGTGAACCCTCTGTATTCACTCTGGTGAAGTCCGCTCTCCTAAATGTTGACTTTGACAAACATACACCTACCACCTGGAGAATGTTTTTTTTGATCTGGCCAACTGTTGTGAAGGGTGTTTTATTCACCAGGGAAAAAATTCTTGGGTCATCCACCACAGTTGTTTTCCGTGGTCTTCTGGTGTTGCTGAGCTCACCTGGGCATTCTTTCTTTTTAAGGATGTTCCAACAGTTGATTTGGCCACACCTAATGTTTTTGCTATCTCTCTGATGGGGTTGTTTTGTTTTTTCAGCCCAATGATGGCTTGCTTCACTGATAGTGACAGCTCTTTGGATATCATATTGAGAGTTGACAGCAACAGATTCCAAATGCAAAATAGCACACTTGAAATTAACTCTGGACCTTTTATCTGCTCCTTGTAAATGGGATAATGAGGGAATAACACACAACTGGCCAGGGAACAGCTGAGCAGCCAACTGTCCCATTACTTTTGGTCCCTTAAAAAGTGGGAGGCACATATACAAACTGTTGTAATTCCTACACCTTTCACCTAAAACAAGGTGCGTACAAGAGCAAAACCCACATAAGCACTAGCAGCGCTAAGTAACCTATCTACAAAAAGGTCAGCGGATATATAGCTATATACATTAGCAAGTGGATCCTTATGGACCAATGTTGTTAAAGTCCATAAAAAGTTTTTTTTTTTTTTGTTTTTTTTTTGGGGTGGGAGTCCTGCAGAAAACAAGGTGTATGGAAGACTTAGTGTTCAGATGTAAATGGTAAGAACCAGTGCTGTATAACTCAGAATCTTCCTTGCTGTTCCCACAGCAACCACCAAAATCCTTCACCACACCGCTGTGCTCCCCCCTATAGTGTGCACACGTACCCTTAGCACTTGGGTAAAGCGCTTTATCCAACCAGAGATCCTCCAGTTTAAAATGGCGATCCTCCTTGGGATTCAACTCCAACTGATAGAGCAATGGTCAGCACCTCCTCCTCTCCTCTCACATGCAAAGAGAACGACAGGGACCCATAGCGTAATATGCACACACTAAACTTTTATTTATAATTAAAATCACACTCACATGGGATGAAACATAATCAGGCAGAAGTACATGTCCAAGGCAATATCCCGGTCTACCCGCCGTCAACGTTGTCCCCACTGAGCCGCACGATATGGGTGATCCTGCCAGCGATATCCCAAATATGTCCGGACTCTGATGGCGTGACCCGGGGACTCCTAGGATATTCTAAATGTACCAAACTAGACCGCGTGCTCACGCCCTGACGCGTTTCGTCTGCACGGACTTCTACTGAGGGCGTGAGCACGCAGCCTCATCACCTCTCTAATATACCCCTTGGGGACAAATAGTGGGCGGTACCTTAGCTCATTCCATTGGCGCCGACCGGAAGTTCATCCTCTGTCGGCCTCAAAGTCTGCCCATCTGATTGTTGGAGACACAGGAACCGCCGTTACGGACGCCACCTCTCAGCAGGAACCGGAAGCCGGAAGTGGAGCTGAACCTCCACATCCTGTACATCGCGAGGAACACTGCCTCGCAGCGAAAACCGGAAGTGGAGCTGTGACCTCCACATCCTGTCCCTCGTGAGGACCGGAAGTGGAGCTGAAAGACTCCACATCCGCTCGTAAAAACGTCTAAAGATATCACGGTCGCTATGGTGAAACCCCGCCCCCGTCGGAACCAGGAAACATCGATGCGGCCAGGCTTCATGGCCATATTTGCGGACAGTGGGGACATCGTTTACACAAATTCTGTCCCAGCCGACCCACAATACCTCATAATGTGAATATACATAGAAAAAGAAGAGGCAAAAACTCATTTTCTCCAAAAAACTAGGGCAAACATATATCTATGTATGCCTACATCCACATTATACAGAAAATTACTATTGGCTATTTGCACAAAGTACAAAGCTACAGCAAACATTGATTGACCCTTTTGTACCATAAATGGTTCATTGCCATAAAAAACAGCCAGTTCAATGAGGGTCCTGTGCTGCAGTTACTGCCTATTTGTGCTAGGTGTGCCATCTTCATGGCTACAATGACTGTATATATCATCTTATATAGTTTATATCGATAAAAACACATACATATAGAATAGCAGAAAATCCAAAAGGCACATATAATTATTTAAAAACCATATGAAATAAAATCTAATAAAAACTCAGATAAAATTCAAATACTCAGATAAAATCCCATAAAAATATCATGAGACAATACACTATATTGCAATGATAAAATCGGATATATTCCGAATGAGCTTGAATAAAATCTATATGAAAAAAATTGAATTAAAACAGACACAAAACACCCGCCCCAGGTGCTTTTAAATCAAGACGTACAATACTGATAAGACGGGAACAAATGAGTAGATCACCTCCACTCAATATACAAACATGGTTCCCTAGTCTCATTACGACTAGTAATCGCTAATGAAGCAATTGATGTCTAATTCCACGTTCATACCGTTAGGGACTAGTGCGTTGGTCTGGTAGATCCAGAAGGTTTCTCGCTTGGAGAGCTCCCTGACCCGATTGGAGCCCCTCCACACTTTATCCACCTTCTCGATCCCCCAAAAACGCAAACCAGAGGGATCCTTGTTGTGGTGGTGTTTAAAGTGCAAAGGAACACTATGGTACTTATAACCCTTTAGGATATTCCCTATGTGCTCCGAGACCCTTTTGCCCAAAGTCCTCTTGGTCCGACCAATGTATATCAACCCACAGGGACACTGGAGGCCATACACCACATGTGTCGATCTGCAGGTGATCAAGTCCTGGATCTCAAAAGAACGCCCATTGGCCGTAGATGTAAAAGATGTATAGCCCATCAAGTGAACATTGACCTGCCTACAAGCCTTACAATGCCTACATGCGTAGAAACCCACTCGGTTGTCCCAAAAAAACTTAGGTCTCACCGGTGGATCCAAGACTTTTTTGACCAGTCTATCTCCAAAGCTTGGAGCTTTCCGATAGATGAATACCGTTTTTTCGGGAATCATTTTACCAATGAATTTATCCATCTGCAGGATGTTCCAATTATTACGAAAGATTTGTTCAACCTCCTTATGTTGGATATTAAAATCAGATATGAACCCCCATTGATGTCTCTCATCAGGTGTACCTATTTTTTCTCCTAGGCATTCTCTCTGTGAAACTTTTCCTATTTCATTCATGGTTTCTTCCAGAAGCTTTGTTTCATAGCCCATTTCACAGAATCGTTTCTTAATTACCATGGCTTGTTGTTGATAATCAGAGTCCGCCGTGCAGTTCCTTCTAACACGAAGGAACTGCCCTTTGGGAATATTCCTTAGCCATGTGTTATGATGTCCACTATGCACAGGTAAATACCCATTGCGGTCTATTGGCTTAAAATAGGCCAGCGATACCAACTTGGTCCCCTGTACCATGACTTCCACGTCTAAATAGTGGATCTTTACCTGGCTCCAATTGAATTCAAGCCTGATGTTATTCTCATTGGTGTTAAGTCCATTAGCAAATGCTATCAGAGAGGCCTCACTACCCGCCCATACAAAAAAGAGATCGTCTATGTATCTCTTATATAAGACAAGCTCTTCCCTGGCAGCGGCATAAATGTAGCGATCCTCCCATTCACCCATGAAGAGATTCGCTAGGCTCGGGGCATATTTGGCGCCCATGGCAACGCCCTTCTCTTGCGAGTAGAACGTGCCCCCATACCAAAAGTAGTTATGGGACAAGCAGAATTGTAATATCGAGCCTAGGAATCTCTTCTGGGGGAATGGGATGTCAGGTCGCTTACATAAAGCCCAATTTAACGCCAATAGGGCGTCATCATGCTGGATTACCGTATATAGGGAGGCCACATCCGCGGTGACCACAAATACCTCTCCCTGCGGTAATTCAACCTCTCTGATAATGGTCAAGAAATCCTTTGTGTCTCTCAAATACGATCTGAGGGACTGGACACTGTCTTGCAAAAAATAGTCGAGGTATTGCCCAATTCTGGAAGTAACCGAGTTAATGCTATTCACGATGGGTCTTGGTGGGGGGTTCTTATCGTTTTTGTGGATTTTGGGCAGCGCATATATAGTGGGAATTCTACTATAACTCGGTACCAAGTACCTTCTCTCCTTTTTGGTGAGTATTCTGTCTTGGTAGCCAACATTCACCAAGCTCTCCAGCTCCCTTCTGTAGGTCAGAGTCGGATTACCCGACAGTGTCCCATAGGTCGTTGCATCGGATAACATCTCAGATAACTGCTGGTCATAAAAACTCTTATCTAAAATCACCACCCCTCCGCCTTTATCAGCCGGCCTAATAATGATGTCCTTGCGCTTCTCTAGCAATTCAAGGCCATCTCTAATGTATCGAGGATTCACATCCTTCTTTGGTACTATTTTCTCCAAATCACGAAGGACCGATTGCTTGAATACTTCGATACATTGATTGGCCGGCTGAGGTGGGTTGAAGAGTGATTTATTCTTGAGACCACTATCTTTGCCCATTGAACCACCCCCAACATACTGGGTTTTATTCAAAACATTTCTGCTGGGGTTTAGAAAATGTCGCTTTAAATTAATCTTCCTAATGTATTTGTGGATATCCACATATACACTGAACTTGTTAATTGGCCTTTGAGCTGCACATTTCAACCCTGCATTCAATATATTGGTCTCTTTTTCCGTAAGGGTGATGTTAGTAAGGTTGTATATGCCTTTTAGTCCTTTTCTCTCCTTCTTTTTTTGGAGTTTAGATCCTGCTCTGCATCCTCTTGTTGTACGTCCACCCTGGGCCAAGGACGATCCCTTTGATTGTCTAGATGGGGGAGCTGTGGCCTCCAAGAGTCCATTTGAGCCCCGTTTGGTTTCCCTCTCCAGGGTTTCCCCCCCTTCTCCCCCCTCTGCCCCTTCCTCCCCTCCAGGGAAAAGGGCGATTCAGAGTTGGGGTTCTTGGGTTGTCAAACCCGGGGACCTCATTATATCTATTATGAACGGGCACGGAATAAGCATATCCAGGCTCGTATTGGGCATGCCCTTGGTATCCATTATCCCCATACGGAACATTAGAGGCACCTTGTTGCCAATCTCCTCTCTGATAATGTGGAGGGGTGGGAGAACCTCTTCCTTCCATCCCTCTCGCATTTGCATAATATATCGGTTCGCCCCTATAAGGGACGGGAACCATATTTGGTTTGTTATTGTTTTTATTATTACCATTCCCTTTACCTTTACCTCTCCCCGAGGAGTATTTCCCGGTAAAGTTCTAGGAGGCGCCGCTACTGGAACCAATAACTGTGGCGCCTGTTCAGGGATGGCCGATGCAGGTGGCATTTGCCAGGCATATACCAAATTACTTTTGAAGTCTTCCATATCCCTACGGAATTTCTTAACTTTCTTTTTATGTGTCTCACGATCCACTTTTTCTAATTTTTTCTGTATGTCTGTATTGAACTTAATCACCTGGGGTGTATCTTTCTCGGATTCTATATTTGCCTTTATTTCTGCTATCCTTTTCTCTAAAATCGTCATCTTTTTCTTTTTACGTTTTAAAACAAGTTCTTGCAACTTAATGCCCATATTGTTAAAGAATTCTAACCATTCCTTTTGACTGGCTTCATCATCCAAGCCGTCCTGTGGGGTTACCTCCCATCTCAAGCTTCGCATGATGATGCGTTCTTTTAGGTACTGCTCAAAAGTGCAGATATCCCACCATGTGCGTATCTGCTTTT
>NC_138771.1:176890466-176967562 GCF_965119305.1 Pelophylax lessonae
CTCTTGACAATACCCCACAGATTTTCTATGGGGTTTAGGTCAGGCGAGTTTGTTGGCCAATCAAGCAGTGATACCATGATCATGAAACCAGGTATTGGTACTTTTGGCAGTGTGGGCAGGTGCCAAGTCCTGCTGGAAAATGAAATCAGCATCTCCATAAAGCTGGTCAGCAGAGGGAAGCATAAAATGCTCTAGAATTTGCTGGTAGAGGGCTGCGCTGACTTGATAAAACACAGTGGATCAACATCAGCAGATGATATGGCTCCCCAAATCATCACTGACTGTGGATTCTCCACTGTGGACGGAAAAGTTCCACAGTCTGATGATTCAGGTGCTAAATCCCAACTTGTTCACAATTCCCAAACCCAAAATGGGTCATTCAATCCATCTTGGATCTCAAACCTCTGAATGTCCTCATTCAAGCTCCAAAACTCTACAGTGTCCCAAATTAGAACCCAGTCTTGAGGATCAATTTGCATACAAAGCTTCCTTTCCCATTGTGACACATAAGGTAAAGGGGTGGGACACAGACACTCCAATAAAGACTGTGAAATAGAGGAGATAGCCCTTTAACCTGTGAATCATTAAGATAAAGACCCCATTGAGCAATAGGGGATGCAGACAATGAGAGCGTAGGAGTTTTTTTTTTCTTTTAGAATGGCAAAGGCCAAGAAATCTGCCAAAGTATATGATAATCAAAGCATGGCAAACAAAAGCCAGCATACTGAACAAAGGATATAGGCATTGTATAGTGTGTTTGTAGCCAGGTTTGGAAATGTGAGCCAAAACCCCACTGGACAAGCACATAGAATAAATAAGGCCCTGAAATTGTGTCAAAGGCTTTCTGTATGCCCATTGACAACAGCAGACTACGGATACATTACTTTTTGAATAAGACGCTTGTACAGGGAGTCTCTAATGTAGCTACCGATTCATTCCCATATGACTGTGGGATGTGAATCTGGTTCTCTCTGCACTTTAGAGAGATGAATGTCTCTAATGGGTTTCTGCTCTCACCGACAAGGCAACATTTCTTGTAGCCTGCAATGCTCCTGCAATGCGAGTGTTTTAAACTCAAGGCCTTATCCTGCAAAGAACCTTTTTTGGTTTTGCATAGGGCCAAGGTGGTATTGAGACCCAGGATTTCCTTCCTATCAAAGTAATTTCTGGATTTCCACTTAAACCACAACATTGTTCGTTCATCATTCTATGATCCATAGGTGGCTCAGACAAACCATTAGCCAAGCTTATGGTTTTGAGAAATAGGTTCTAACCCATCCTGACAGGGTGCCTGCTACTAGATCTGTGAGGCAAGGCTTTTTGGGCTTTTCAGTTTCAAGCAACTGTTTTCCTGATTTCCAAGTATGTGACTTGCTATTTCAAGTTATACCAGGTGAGTGTTCAGGTTTCATCGGATGCCAGCTTTGGGAAAAAGATCCTTTAAGTGTTTTTCGAACTGCAGAAAGTCCCCAGTTTTTAGCTTTTTTGGGCTTGTTTGCTTTGGTGTTGCTCAACCTCCAGTAGGCATGCTTTTGAAAATCCCAAAAATGAATGATTTCCTAATAGGATATTCGCACTTCACATAAGATCCTTTTCTCTGAGTTTAGGATCATGCTCTCAATACTGCTTGCTACAAAACTGGGGAATGCTGATAGCAGAAGGATTATGCTGGGCTGGCCCAGTATCCATTTCTCCTGTACGCAGCAGTATAACCTGAAAAAAAATTACTTCCTGCGTCACTTAATGGCCTCCAAGGAAAGGATTTTACAGCAAGTACAAAAACCCTATTCTAGTATGAACAGGTTCTCTAATCCAAATAATATTGCTTGAACTTCTTGGCATAAAGCCACGCATATCCTATTTCTGTGTTAGATTGTTTTTAGAGGTAATCTTTTCTGTGAGTTATTTGCACAGTGATGCAAATAAAGTAAAAGGTCTGGCCTACACCAAGCTCCTGTATAGGCTGGTGTCTGCATCCTAAGATATGAAAGACAACAAAAGTGAAAGAAAACAATTGATAAAGAATAGGTAGCAGGATGGGCACAAAGAATTCTAGTATTTTTTCTGTGCAGGTAGGGGGGAAACTCTGCATCAGTTCCTTATTTGACTTGTGTTTGGAGAGCGGTACTGCTTGCCAAATGTGACAGGGGGTTTAATACTTGCGATGGCTGCAAAGAAAAGCATTGGGACCACAGCATGTGTACCCCCCCCCCCTTCCACTGCCTTTGCAGTTTAATGGGGAATCAACTGCATGTTTTTCTCAACCCCAAAATGCAAGTATAAGCAAGCTCTTAGTCAGGTATTGACAAATTTTACAAAAAATCAGCTTAAAATGTTAGAAGCCAGCAAAATACAGTCAGTAGCCTTGGTGGCCATTAAGATTTAGTGTTATTTTATTGACACATAGTAAAGTTTGTAAATGTGTCAGTAAAACAGGGCAAGAGCAATCTCAGGTAACAAATGCCTTGTGTTCATACATTCTTCCATTTACATACACTTTAGTGACACAGATATACAGATATATTTTTTATACACGGTATCTTACAGTGAGTACACCCAGTGGCGGCCGGTGTGTTGTGGGCGCAGGGGCGCCGCCCCCCCTATCCATGCGTCCGGCCCCCTAATCTGCATGCAGGGGCGCCGGACACATGGAGTTCAATGGGGCTTTTTTTTTTTTCATCACCTGATTAGAGCCAGAGGCTCTAATAGGGCGATGCAAAGGGTGGACCCAGGGCGCAGAGCAGTGCGCCCCGACTCCACCCATTGTGTGACAATAGCGAATAAAAATTCGCTATTGTCACACGGATCCTCCTCCCGGCCAATCAGGGAGCGGGTCTAATACCCGATTCCTGATTGGCTGCAAGGCAAACCCCATGCCATTGGCCAAGGAGGAGGCGGGAGCGGAAGGACCCAAGGAGACGCGCCGGAGGGGCTGAGTAGAAGCCGCGCCGCTGCTGATCCTGGTAAGTGCACTGGATTGAAGGGGGCACGCACGCTGGTCACTGGATGGAAGGGGGCACGCACGCTGGTCTCTGCATTGAAGGGGGCACGTACGCTGGTCACTACATTGAAGGGGGCACGTACGCTGGTCACTACATTGAAGAGGGCACGTACGCTGGTCTCTGCATTGAAGGGGGCATGTACGCTGGTCACTGCATTGAAGGGGGCATGTACGCTGGTCACTGCAATGAAGGGGGCATGTACGCTGGTCACTGCATTGAAGGGGGCATGTACGCTGGTCACTGCATTGAAGGGGGCATGTACGCTGGTCACTACATTGAAGGGGGCATGTACGCTGGTCACTCTGCATTGAAAGGGGGCACGCTGGTCACTCTGCATTGAAAGGGGGCATGCTGGTCACTCTGCATTGAAAGGGGGCACACTATACCTTAATTACTGAAGGCCCCTTTCACACTTTTGCGACCTCAAAGTCACACAATTTTTTACAGCGTTTTTTGCCGCAAAGCAATGCCTATTACATTTTTCTGTTTGAGCCCCCCCAAAAAATTTTGAGCACCAGCTGCCACTGAGTAAACCCCTCACATTTTTGTAAATATTTTATTATATCTTTTCATGCGACAACACTGAAGAAATTACACTTTGCTACAATGTAAAGTAGTGATTGTACAGCTCAAAATAACTCAACACAGCCATTAATGTCTAAACCGCTGACACCAAAAGTCAGTATACCCCTAAGTGACAATGTTCAAATTGGGCCCAATAAGCCATTTCCCTCCCCGGTGTCACATGACTCGTTAGTGTTACAAGGTCTCAGGTGTGAATGGGGAGCAGGTGTGTTATATCTGGTGTTATCGCTCTCACTCGCTCATACTGGTCACTGGAATTTCAACATGGCACCTCATGGCAAAGAACTCTCTGAGGATCTGAAAAAAGAATGGTTGCTCTACATAAAGATGGCCTAGGCTATAAGAGGATTGCCAAGACTCTGAAACTGAGCTGCATCATGAGGGCCAAGACCATACAGCCGTTAAACAGGACAGGTTCCACTCAGAACAGGCCTCGCCATGGTCCACCAAAGAAGTTGAATGCACGTGCTCAGCGTCATATTCAGAGGTTGTCTTTGGGAAATAGACGTACGAGTGCTGCCAGCATTGCTGCAGAGGTTAAAGGGGTGGGGGCAGCCTGTTAGTGCTCAGACCATAAGCCACACACTGCATCAAATTGGTCTGCATGACTGTCGTCCCAGAAGGAAGCCTCTTCTAAAGATTACGCACAAGAAAGCCCACAAACAGTTTGCTGAAGACTAAAGACATGGATTACTGGAACCATGTCCTGTGGTCTTATGAGACCAAGATAAACTGATTTGGTTCAAATGGTGTCAAGGCTATGTGGCAGCAACCAGGTAAAGAGTACAAAGACAAGTGTGTCTTGCCTACAGGGTTGCTTGTGAGTGCCAAAGGGAACCTGCGCCTCCATTGCAGCGCAGCTGCGTCCTCCATCTGTAAGGTCTCATGCACAGATACAATCAGTGCGTCCACCAGCGCCTTTTTGTGCACAGGTTGCAGATGAGGAGGAATCATCCTTACTATCAGAGGATTTCGGGTGCATGGTTGCAGACCCAGCAGGGTGACCATGTCCGCGGCAGCCGAATCAGATTGAGGATCTGATGAGACAGGGTAAGGCAGGGGGTGCTTTTTGCTAGCCCGTCGCGCGAAGGCCACCTCCACCCGGGACACAAAGGACTCCAGGACCGCCATCAGTGCATCGATGGATGGTTGGGACCTGGAGGGCCCCACAGCCTCAGAGAGGGGATCAGGTGGGGAGATGTGCTCCAAAAGACTCCTTGAGTGACCAGGGGAACCCCACAAGAAAGTTATAAAAACACTGCCAAGGACACCCCCACCGCACTGGCAGCACCACCCAGTCGCTAGGCACAGAGCACAAAGTGATCCTCAGCAGAGAGGGAGAGAACCCCACCAGACTCACCACCCAGAAACCAGGCATCGCAGCCACCAGGAGAACCTGCACTGCACTAGCGGGGATCAAGAAGTAAAAGGACCCAGGAGTCAGCACCAGAGGATGAGGAGGGGCTCCCACTGCTAAAATCACTGCTCACAGGGCTCCAGTATCGTAGCAGCTGCTATTTTCAAATGGCTCCTGGACTACACAAACATGCTGTGCACAGAAACACACAGGCTACAACAAAATTGCGGCACCACAAGGCTTCCAGGGACCCAGGAGGGACTCCCAGACCTCAGAGACAGACCCAGGCAGGACAGGGGGCCCTAGCAGGAGCCCCCACCAGGTACAAATCCCCCGCCCTTGCACAGCTGATTTTTCGGTCGCCGGTGGAGCACCCCCCCAGCCCCCTTCACCAGTATAATGCCCTGCCCTCACCCAGAGAGGTGAACCAGATCACTCAAACAGCCCCAGCATAAGTGGAAAGGTGGGAGGGGTAGGATGGGGGGACAGATGGAAGGGGGGTGCCTGACAGGAAGGAGGGGGAACCTGGGGGGTCCGACAGTCCCAAGGCACACGTCCACCCCAAATCCCTGGAGGGGGGAGCTACTGACCATACCAGGAACCAGGGCCAGACAGAGGGTCAAGAGACTCCAAGAAAGAAGTCAGAGTGTAAGAGACTGCCAGAGAGAGCGTAAGATACGGCCACTAAAAGAGTCAAAGAGTGCAAAAGCTATGACCAAGAGTACATTTTGTGAAAAAAGATGAAATGATTTGCCAGCTTGGAATAACTGCACTCTCAATAGATGTAGCAGATCACTCTTAGGCCCATTCACAACTGAGCATTTTGGGAACATGTGAAAACCGATCGTCATGCCAAAATACAGCAAGGAAATGCGTAGAAAAAAAAAAAAAAAAAAAAGAAAGGTGCGAGAACTTCTTTTGGCGCATGTCACACATAGGGCAGCCTATACAAGTGAAACGGCTGCCCTATGCTGTCATGCAAAGAACATGCGTTAGTATGACATGGAGGAGCGAATAGGGCCTGTTGAAAGTAAGGCCTCTTTCAGTCTACTGGAGTGGCAAGCAATGTAAATCTGTGATGGGGATCAGAGATGTTTGTGTTCCGCTGCAGTCAGCAAGCCTATGTAAACACAAGTTTGCAGAATACTTTTAATAACCTTCACTACATTTCGCAATGTGCTGAGAAAATGTATTCACATAAAATATATCGGCTAAAAGGGTTACATTTTCACTTTGAACTTCATGTAATAGGTAACTTAGAAAGCAGGAGTTGCTGTACTTACTTTACTTTTGAAGGGGAATTTTTGATTTTACATAACTGAAAAATTGGGATTTTTGACTTACCGTACAATCCATTTCTCTGATGTTCACTGACGGATACAGCTCCTGATTCTTCTTAACCAATGAGACGTCCCAAAGCAGTGTTAAACATGAGGGGTGGGAAAAATATCAGAAAAAAAATTCCAAGGCTAACCGTAGCCAATTAGGTAACATAGCTCTACCATAAACAACTGGAGCTCACCTGAAAAACAATACACCCTCAAAGTGGATAAAGTCCTCTAAACAGCAGCCTGCATAACCTTGCAGCTAAAAGAAGCACCTGCAGATGCCAACACATCCATATTATAAAAACTTTGTAAAAGTGTGCACTGGCAACCAGGTGGCCGCCTTGCAAACCTGTGTCACTGATGCATGATAAACGGAAAGCCCAGGAGGCACTAGGCGCGCTAATAAGAGTACGTCTTGACAGGGAAAAGAAGGAACATGACCCTTGATGGAATAGGCCTGAACCACTTTCGGTCTGATCCATCTGGAAATGGTCGCAGAGGAAGCAGACAGCCCTTTGTGAGGTCCGTCTGTGAGCACAATATTGAGTCTGACTTTATGAAAGTCTCTGTAGCTGCCAGGTACTCCCTAATTGCTCTGACCACATCCAGGGCATGCAAGGCAATTTAATTTAGAGGTTTAAGCCTGGGACACAGGGAAGGCAACACAATGTCTTCAGTCAAATGAAAGTCAGAGACCACCTTAGGAAGGAATGACGGACAGGGGCGAAGCACCACCTTATCCTTGTGAATCCCCATAAGGTGACCGACAGAATAACGTTGCAAGTTCCGACACCCTGTGCGCAGAGGTGAAAGCCACCAAAAAAGGCCACCTTCTGGGACAGCAAAAGCAGGAAAAGCAGCAACGGAGCCCGAACTGAAGGAACCAAAATACTGAACACCCTGAAAAAAGGTACGCACCAGGGAGTGTGTGGCCAAAGGTCGTTGGAAATAAAAAAAAAAAAAAAAAAAAAACCTGCCAAAGCCGATACCTGGCCCTTGATGGTACTCAAGGCCAATTGCTGTTTCACCCCCCCCCCCCCCTGTTGAAGGAAGAATAAGATCCGATCCGCTGAGAAGGAGAGAGGATGAACCCCAAGAGACTCACACCATGCACTGTACGTCTTCCAGTACAACGGTAGATCTTCATAGAAGTAGATTTCCTAGCTTTCAACAGCGTAGGAATCACCGACTCAGACAAACCTCTATCCTTCAGCACCTGTGGTTCAACAGCCAAGCCGTCAAAGCGAGCAACTGTAAAGCAGGATGGAAGATTGGTCCTTGGGATAGCAGATTCACCATTAGAGGAAGTCCCCAAGGAGCATCGGCAACCACCAGTACCAGATCGGCGTATCAAGAACGGCAATTCTTTCTGCCTCGATCCTGCACAGGAGATCGAGAGGACTGGAGTGAATCAGCAGCCCGCCTTTAGAATGCCGGTTACTTACTAAGCCGCCAGAACACTTCTTGTGCCCCCTTGGCGATTGACAGACCATGGCCGTGGCCTTGTCCGAATTAATTCATACCGGACACCCCTGAGGATGAATTGTCCAATGAGCCAAACAAGTCTGATCAATCGGAGTTCCAATATATTAATCGTCAGTCTACACTCTGAGTGCATCTGTGCTGAGGATACCTCACCACCCGGACAGGCTGGCATCCGTGGAGACAACCATCCAGTACTGGGGGAGAAGGATTTTCCCTGTTGAAGCGCCAGAGAATGAAGCCACCTCTAGGGACCATGAATCCTTGTCCCATTTCACCAGAATCTCTTTTGCAGAGATCTTGTGTGGAACAGTGCAAACAGACCACCTCGAAGGCCCAGCACCCGCATGCAAGCCCAGAGGGATGACCGTCTGCTGAACAACAGAAGCTGAATTGTCTCCTGCAATGTCTGGAGTTCTTCCAGAGGAAGAAACACTCTGGCTGAGGCCAAGTCCAGAGTCAGACCCAGATAGTCCAGTTTTTGAGGACAGAACCAAAGCAGATTTCTGAAGGTTCATTATCCAACCAAACTTTCGCAGAGTAATCTCCAGATGTCCATCAGAGCAATCGGGAGACTCCGCTCGCAGAAGATCGTCTAGGTACCCTAGTACTGCGATCCCCCGCTGACTTAAACAATGCCAGCACTTTTGTGAAAACCCAAGGAGCGGAAGCGAGACCAAAAGGTCAACACCACAAACTGATACTGCTCCTCGCCCACGGCAAAACGGAGGAAGCGCTGGTGACCGGCACATATAAGAATGTGCGGGTAGGCACCCTTTAGGTCGATAGAAGCGAGAAGAAAACCCCCTGATGTAGGGACGCCACTACTGTGCGAATTGACTTCATGCAGAACTTCAGCACCCGCACAAAGCAGTTTAGCACCACGAGGTCCAGAATTGGACGTACCTTGCTTTCCTTCCTGGGAACTGTAAAGAGGTTTGAGTAAAAACCCCTGAAAAAGTTTAGAAGTCGGGACCGGAACAATCAGCCCTTAAAGTAACAAGTCTTGCACTGCCCCAAAGAGACCCTGTAAGCGGATCCTGGGACAAGTGCAGGTTGGAAGGGAAGACCCTTTCCGGAGGATAAGACTGAACTCAATCTTGTAGCCTGTACCAAACCGCCAATGCCCGAACCTGGCCCTTAATGGTACTCAAGGCCAGACGCTGCTCAACACCTCGTTGGAGGAAGTCAAACTCAGAGTCCCCGAAAAGGAGCGGGGGTGAACTCCAGGGGATTCACATCCACAAGTACGCTCTTCAAACGTGATGTTAAATCTACCTAGAAGTAGATGTACTAGCTTGCAACAATGTGGGAATCACCGATTCAGACAACCCTCTAGCCTTCAGCACCTGGATTCCGACAGCCAAGCCGGTAAAGCTAGCGACTATAAAGAAAGATGGAAGATTGGCCTGTGAACCAACAGATCTCCTCTAAGAGGGAGTCTCCAAGAAGCATCGACGACCAACCGTATCAGATCTGCGTACCAAGACCGGCGAGGCCAGTTTGGAGACACTAGGATGCCTGCATTCCCTTCTGCCTCGAGCCTACGCAGGAGTCTTGGCAGAAAAACATATCAGACTATACCGGCCCCAAAAGGAGCCACCACTGGCGTTGGCCAGAGGATCCAGAAACTGTTCCACAAACCCAAGCAACTTACTGTTGAGACGAGAAGCCAACAGAACCAACTCGGGAGTTCCCCACTGGAAACACAACGGACTAAACACCTCCAGAGGAAATGTCCAGTATATCGATCGGTGGTCTGGATCTTTCCAGACAAGACACCCTGACCACAATCTCTGCCAAACAACGCCACCCCACTCGGACAGGCTGGCATCCGTGGTGACCACCGTCCAGTACAGGGGAAGAAAGACTCTGTTGAAGCACCTGAGAGCGAAACCAGTGAAGCAGGGACCTTCTCGTACTCCGGCACAACAGGATCAGATTGTCTAAAGACTGTGGATTTTTGTTCCACGTGGCAAGAATCTCTTGCAGAGGTCTCATGTGGACAGATTTTGGGACTCCGGTTGAGTCCAGAACAGACCCAGATAGTCCAACTAGGTGAACGGAAAAAAAAAATTCAACCGAACTCCTGCAGAGTCCGCACAGTAATCTCCTGGTTGTCCGTCAGAGCAGTTGGAGACTCTGCTCGCAGAAGATGTAGGGATGCCACTACCATACGAATGGACTCCATTGAAAACATCTGTACCCGCACAAAGCAATTCACAGCTCGAGGTCCAAGATTGGACATAGCTCACTTTCCTTCCTGGGACCTGCAAACATGTTTGAATAAAACCCATGAAAATTTTTTTCAGATTCTGAAACCATTCCAGCATAGCCTGTCACCACCTAAGAATCTGGGACCTCACTGTACGCATGACAGGGCACCTACTTTTAATGCTCACATGCCTCTATGGTGTAACACTCAACTACCTGAACTCTTAACGATATCGGACCACTCCCTTTAGACCTCCAGGGGTGTCCTATAAATTATATAAGGTTTTCACTGGAGCTGGGCTAAAATCCTTTCAAGAGCTTAAAAGGACAAGTTCTTTCTTTCCAATTCTTTGCTCTTTCAATAGTTACAACTACGACAACTATGACATGCCCTAGGCACCCAATTTCCTGGCCCCTCCTTACCAGTTCCCAGTCCTCCCCACCCAGGATTCAATACTAGGAACGGATCCTAAGAAACTGATTTCAATACTTTTAAATGATCTTCTCACTCCTTCGGCACTAGGTTGGCCTATCAGCTTAAATGCAGATGGACGCAGGATGTTAGGTACACGGAGGATGGGGACTTGGACGAGATACTAGATGCTTGTAAACAGGTGTCTAATGCTTTAGATCACCTTACACAGTTTTACATTCTATAAAGAGCATACCTGACCTCAGCATGCATTGCAAAATATCGCCACTCATTGTCTCAGATGTTCCAACAACCGGGGACCTTTTTCCATATCCTATGAGATTGTCTGGCTATACACAATCATCTCAAGTAGTTAAATTCCTTTATAAGATGGGCTCGCCTTTGACAGTCGACCCAAAGCTGTGTCTTTTAGGTCTCTTTCCTAACCCAGAAGAGAAGTTGGGGATAATTCTTTTTTTTTTTTACAGGAAAAGCTTTTTATTTCTAGGAAGCTTACTGTTCTTTTGGATGCTGTCACCCACTTCTACGCTTCAAGCCTGGAGTCCTAAAGTCAATTCTTTATTGCCCTATAAGAAACCAATCTATATACATAGAGGGTGCCCAGTTAAGTACAACACGATCTAGGACCGATGATTGGCTGTCCCCGATACCTGCTACTAATCAAGTGCTGATACCAAATGCTGTTTATTTATTTTGCCAATTTCTCATGTAGGTGTAAATATACCTTGTATTGTGGCCTATGATATTCTTCCACTGCTTGTATTGTGTACTTCTTTTACATGGTTCATTCTACAGAGCAGGACCAGATAAATGACTCAGCTGTGACCTTGCCATATTGTATTTACCTGCCATTTTTGTAAGATTTCTTCTCAACATTTGAAAAAAAAAAAAAATGCAATTGCTCACAGTTTAAAGGGCTCATACACACGAGGGGGTATACAATTTGCAGGAGTATTGTATCTTTTCAGAATGAAAAAGCAAAGGTTATTCTGTATATCTGTTGCCACTGCATTAATTGGGGGGGGGGGGGGGGGGGGGGTGTGTGTAAACATTAATAGTGTGTAATCAATTGTGCTGCTGCCAGCACATCTTTGATATTTACATGTTGGCCTGAGCAGCAGCCACTAGGCTCCATGTATGCTGTGCGCATGTAAACGTTAGGGCAAACATTACATGCGTACAGTCCTTTTGCTACCAGCACCAAAATCAATGTGGTCATATGCACAAGGCTTAAAAAGGGTACTGCGGCCTTTTTTTGCTGTTGGTTTCTTTTTAAATCTATGTTCTAAGTAAATTGGTCACTACTCACGTCCCCATGGTCCAGTAAGGCCATGTTCATAATGACAGGCCAAAAATCATACATTACATGTGGTCACCAACCTGGGATTAAGTTCCACCAGTGATTTGTTTACACAGACACCATTAGGTCATGAATTACACGGCATTGTGAAAAATGAAACCTACAGAAGATCCTACAACTCAGTGTTAAAAATGCCATGTATTGTATACAATCTCTTTAGTGAGCATCTTTAACTCATATTTACTGAAGTGACACAACACCCAACAACTTACCCAGCCTTGGCATAACTGCACCAAGAAATTGCTCATCATCCTGAAAGTGATTCTCCTGTAAAGATTCTAGCAATTTTTGTAAAACATCTTGAGGAACTTTGCACCCAGTGCCTTTAAGTTCTGCAAAGCGAGTTAGGCGGAAGCTCTTGTCAAGCTCATAACTCTCAGGATTGAAAGATTCTCGGACAGACATGTTTGTCAGATAGAATAATTCTTCAGTTTGCGTCACTTAATCAACAATCCTTTTGGCTCCTTTGTGGATAAACCTAGAGAGTAAAACAAAACATTATAATTAAGAAAAGATCGGCAACATAGCCTTTAAATATTAACTGGCAAAGATGTGTCCATCTCTGGGCAAAAACATGAAGTTTTTTTAACTTTTTATCTTGTATCCTTGGATAAAATAAGGCCATCTATGTCCCACATCTATATGGGCTGAATGAAGAATAGGAATCAGGAGCCCCTGCAGAAAACCTGTTACGGCTCCTTCCTATTATAGGAGCCAGTCCTCCTATAATAGAAAAGATCAATTATAATAATTAAATGAATAAATAAATAAAACTAATGACCTCCACTCCCAAACACTCTCAGATACGGGTTAGAACAAACATACATATTTGGCAGCACCTATTCTAGGGGTAGAAGAATAGCTTTAAAGCCATCATTTAAGTTTAACTCCAAGATGATGATAGTCTGTAAAAGGTTTTTAAATGTGTGGCTTACATTTTGGAAACAATTTTGATGCTATCGACATAGTCTGATTTTTATATCTACTGTACAATTGGCAAATTTTACTGTGCTTGCACTAGAAAAAAAATCCTAAGCATATTTTGAACAAACGAAAAAAAAAAAAAAAAAAAGCAACATTTTTTTTTTTTAGGTTGACAAAACAAAGATGAAGGAACTGAGTGTTGTCAGCCCTGCCCATTGTCTTTTGCTAAACTACTCAACGACTCCCACTGTTTTCTTATCCACAGCATAGGGACTAACACAGTCTAAGATAAGATCAGGAAGGGCTATTTTTATTATTATTTTTTTGAGAGGATGCAGGAAAAGAGCACGGGAGACATCTGAATCTCAGACAAGATCAACAGGTATTTCTTTTTGCACTTTAACATATATAAAAGCACTTTCGACTGTATTCATAACAGACTAAAGGAGGCAAATAAAGTTCATTTAAGCACGTGTGTTCACTTTAAGCGTGTATGTAAAAAAACTGGGGGGGGGGGGGGAGAAATGTGTTTGGCAGCCAAATAGTTAATCTAATTACAAAAGGTGTGCAAGAGAAATCTCAAAAAATCAAAACGCACATCAAAATTACTAATTAAACACCTTGAAAAATTGGATTTTTGTCCAACTGTAAAATCCATTTCTCTGATGTTCATTGACGGACATGGCTCGGCTCTTCATCTTCTTGACCATGTGGTTATACTGCCCCCTACAGGAGTAGGACACTAGGCAGAGAAAAACCTTGAACACGCCTATGGGGCAGTCCCTGGGGGTATACTCCCACTTCCTGCTATAGATGCTCAGTTTTGTAACAAGCAGTGTCAGAAGGAAAAGGCCCAACTGCATAGAGGGGCGGGTGCTGTGTCCTCCAATAAACATCAGAGAAATGGATTTTACTGTAAAACAAAAATACCATTTTCCCTTTCGTTATTAACGGACACAGCTCTTCATGTTCTTGACCCTAGGGACGTCCTAAAGCAGTGTCAAACATGAGAGGTAGGAAAAGCAAAAAAAAAAAAAAAACTTCCTGTGACCTTTCAAGACTTTTTGGAACCCCCAGCAGAGGCCAGAAAGGGCTTGGATCCCTTGAGACCCTAAGGGATGAAGAGGTCGCTAGTGAGCTGAAAAGGAGGTTCCCAGTCTGCGACGGGACTCATTACCCCTATAAGCTTGAGGAAGAAGAGTACTCTTTCCACCTATGAGGCCCTTGATGAGGTCACCCAAGGAAGCTCAAAACAGGCGATCCCCCACAGATAGAAGATCAGACAAGGCCTTCTTAGAAGCCTGGTTCGCAGACCAGCATTTCAGCCAAAGACCCACAGTGACCGAAATTTTAGAAGGGCTGGGGGGGGGGGGGGGGAATGGGAACCTGGGGGTCCGACTATCCCAGGGAGGGGCCCACGTCCACTCCAAAACCCTCCAGGGGTAGTGGGGAGACAGTTACTTACCACACCAGAAACGGGGTGGGCACCGCTGTGGACCTTGCTTCATCGTAATGTGGGTGCTATCGGCCAGGAGGAAACACTGCGTCTCAGGCCAAAGCTAGTTCGTATGCGCCCTTGCAAGACGTTTAACTCGCAAGCCAGCCCCCATCCATTGGGGCTATGTCACAGCTGACCTAGCATGGAGATGTGGTCTGCACGCGCTCGCTGGCCGGACTGGGGGGAGCCCTAAGGATCTATATTATCCAGTTTGTCGCCCAGTCCAGCACTTGATTGTAGCTCTCACAGGACAAAATAATAAAAAGAGGAAAAAATTCCATGTAAAAAGAAAAAAATTGCCAGGACCAGAGATCCCAGCAAGGAACTAGGTCCTTACTCCTTACCAGGCAGAAAAAAAAAAAACTGAATACCTATAGCAGGAAGTGGAAGTATACCCCCAGGAACTGCCCCATAGGGGTGTTCAAGCTTTTTCTCTGCCTAGTGTCCTACTCCTGTAGGGGGCAGTATAACCCTATGGTCAAGAAGATGAAGAGTTGTGTCCGTCAATGAACAAAAGAGAAAAAAAAAAAAAAAGGGTTACTTCCCTTTAAAGTATAACTAAAAAAAAAAAAAAAAAAAAGTAGCAGTAGTTTTGGCAGGAGAAATTTGCAAGGTGTCTTCTGCCAAAAAAAAAAAAAAAAAAAAAAAAAAAAAAACACCGCTTCCCTCTTGCATTTCGCTTTTTCTTTCACTTAGTGTACATGGCCTGTGGGCACATGCATACAGTAGCATTAATCCTGGCCTATTTCCAGCACCTGTAAGATAGAGGGGAGTATTCCAGGAGGCAAGTGTGCCATAATGTGCAAGTGTGAGGTGCATTCTAATAGCTCATATGTCACAAAGCAGATATGTTTTTATTAGGAAGGATACATTTGTTTGGCATACATCCTGTATTTACCAGTCCTTTATTTGTCCTGTTTAAAAAAAATAATCAACATCCATTATGTCCCTGTAACCATATTAAGGCCCCTTTCACACTACTGCAACGCAATTTTGCCGCGATTTTTGCCGCGATTTTGAAAGCATGGGCAAGGCTATATGCCTCAAAATGCATTAAAATCGTGGCAAAGTAGTGCAGGAACTACTTTGAAGTCGGTGCGACTTCAAAACGCACTGATATGAATGGGGCTCATTGAAAATAATGGAAAACGACTTGTCATGCGATTTTGCGGTCCACAATCGCGGGACAAGTCGCACTAGTGTGAATGGGGCCTTAAACAGATTTTCCAATGCTAGAAGTATTAAAGTCACCATTGCTGGCTTGTTTGGGCAACACAGTTGCTAAGTGGTAAGCACTTTTGCCTAGCAGCTCTGTGGTCGTCAGTTCAAATACCAACCACAGCACTACCTGCCTGGAGTTTGCATGTTCTCCTTGTGCCTGCGTGGGTTTCATTTGGGCACTCTGGTTTCCTCCCACACTCCAAAGACATGCTGGTAGGTGAATTGTCTCCTGTCCAAATTGGCACTAGTATGTGTATGTATGAATGCGGGTTGAGTTAGGGACCATAGAATGTAAGCTCCTGGTGGGCAGGGATTGATATGAATGTATAATATACTGTATATGTAAAGTACTGCGAAAATTGACGGTGCTATATACTGTGAGTACCTGTAACAAATAAGTGCATAATCTAGGGCTAAAATTTGTTATCTTCAATGTTAAGTGAGTTACTGAACTGCGCCAAGTATGTACATGTGAGGTGTCAGGACACTGGGTATGTACATGCTTGTTCTGGGTCAGGGACTCCTTCAGAATGGCCATACATTTTTTTAATTCAGTCTCTGGGCTGAAATATAACAGATTCCTTCTTCCACGCTACACAGCACAGGTAGACAAATCCCCCTGCTGAACTATTGTATTTTGACAGGCGCCATCAGAATGTCCAAGATGTCACATCTCTGGAATCAAGCGAGTACTTGGTGAAACGTTTGGGAGAGGGGTAGACCTAGGCAGGGCTGTAGTGCGCTATGTCCAGGTTAAGAAGGCTGGATGTGATCTGCCGTCATTGATACGCGGCTTCCTGCTTTCCTACAGGGTACACCATCTTGGTATCTAACCTCCCATGAGTGCTTCAGTCATGCATATATCAACAACTAACTGTTTATTTGTACATGCCTGTTTGAACACACTATTTTGATAAGGTAATATGTATAGGAAACTATCTGCTCACTTGATGACACATTAAAAATGAAGTCCTAAAACTGTACCCCAACTTAATCACACCCCAGAAATGCCCAGATAATGCTAAGTTCTGTTGGAAGATTAATTTTTGATTATTTCCTGTTACATCTTATACAGCCAAACTTAAAGTGGTATTAAACCCCAAAACAAAAAAGTGTATTATATTGCAGCTTACCAATCAGATGTGGTGGCTGCATCAGTTTACTCTTCTTTTGCCTTTTTCCATTCGTTTTCACCTGGTGAACTGGCCAGTAACAAACCTCCTGTATTAGTGGGACACAACTCTGGAGGAATGAGCATTGGAGGTACATCACACAGCACCATTGTCACTCTGGGGAGGGGTGGACGGAGGTTAGTATTAACTGTATTAGCAAATTTAGATACACTAACAAATTTAAGCCAAACTTCAGCTCATAATCAGTTACAACAAACAGCTTTTTTTCCCCTTTTGGGATAAAGGTTTTGCATGAATAAATAAAAGCTGATCATTTGAACCACCCCTGCCAGTGTTAAGTGGTTTGTCTCATCCATGTAAACTGATTCATTCTGTTGAAGATCATGAGAAAAAAAAAAACACTAATATAGCCATCACATCTATGAATTGGTAACTGCTTTTGGGGTTAGTATTCCTTTCTTAAAGGGTTACCCAAGTTGCTGTTGATCTGTCTATTGTCTATAAAGGTAGCAGCGGCAGGAATAGGGGAGCAGGAGGAATTTTAGAACACTGGATCTTCATGCTGCTACCACTAGTTATCCTTAAGGGCCGTACATATGTGCCGCATATGGGGGGGGGGGGGGGGGGGGGGGCATCAGCTAGTTCAATAGAAAGTGGCCAATATTCAGCCCGAGGGTACGGCAGCAAGGCTGGCTTCTGTCGAAGGGGCATGACTAAACAAGGTCTGCCGAACGGCATGTTTTTAGCACTCTCAGCCAATAACTGAGCGGTGTGTTCTGGCTCCCTGTCAAAATACAATAGCTCAGTGGGGGAGATTGCTGTACTAACATCACATAGCTATTACAGTGGCTCCTCCTGAGCTATTCAGGTTTTTTTTTTTTTCCCATTCAGCCCACTGGGTTGAACGGAAAAAAAAAAAATGAATAGTGTGTACCAAGCTTTAGACACTAGTGGCTGGACACAAACACAGGTGTAATTTAATGGAATGGATAGCTGGGAAAATTTATTTATACAGCCAAGCATACCTCAAAGCACTGGCATATCAGGTGAAAATCATAGCAATCAGAGGTGGTTATCTAACATGCCTGATCACTACTTTCCCTGAGAAATCCGGACGGACGAAAACCCTATTTTCCATCCGTCAAGGAGATTGGACCGGATGGGATCTGACAGGTGGTCCGTTCTCATCCGATTCCCCATAGAGAGCAGCGGGGCTCTGACACCTCCCTCTTTGCACACAGAGCGGAGAGGGAGCTGTCACCTGCCTGCTCAGCAGGGATCAGTGTATAGATCCCCTGCTGAGCAGCACGGAGTCCGCCGGCGGAGCGGACCGTGTGAAAGGAGCCTTAGGTTGCAAGCTCTGCAGATGCATCATAAGTGAAATTGCTCAGCCAGACCAAATAATTAGAAAACATTTATTTTAATTGTACTACTTTGAAAGGTTGGGGGGGGGGGGGGGGTAGCATCTTGGTGGATATTCAGATAAGGTCCCCCTGAACCTACAAATGGGCAGGCAGTTCCAGTTTGTGAACATTGCATGCACAATTGCAGGCCCGTTGTGGACAGTCTTTTTAGGAAATTTTTTGTTTACACTAAGTTTTTGGGACTTTTGTATTTCTTTCCTCCTTGGTTTATGAGATTATATATATATACAGTGTGTATGTATATATATATATATATATATATACACATATACACACATACATACATACACGCATATACATACATACATACATACACACACACACATACATACATGTGGCGTGCAAAATTATTCAGCCCCTTTTACTTTCAGTGCAGCAAGCTCTCTCCAGAAGTTCAGTGAGGATCTCTGAATGATCCAATGTTGACCTAAATGACTAATGATGATAAATAGAATCCACCTGTGTGTAATCAAGTATCCGTATAAATGCACCTGCACTGTGATAGTCTCAGAGGTCCACTTAAAGCGCAGAGAGCATCATGAAGAACAAGGAACACACCAGGCAGGTCCGAGATACTGTTGTGGAGAAGTTTAAAGCCGGATTTGGATATAAAAAGATTTCTCAAGCTTTAAACATCCCAAGGAGCACTGTGCAAGCGATAATATTGAAATGGGAGTATCAGACCACTGCAAATCTATGAAGACCTGGCCGTCCCTCTAAACTTTCAGCTCATACAAGGAGAAGACTGATCAGAGATGCAGCCAAGAGGCCCATGATCACTCTGGATGAACTGCAGAAATCTACAGCTGAGGTGGGAGACTCTGTCCATAGGACTGCACAAATCTGGCCTTTATGGAAGAGTGGCAAAAAGAAAGCCATTTCTTAAAGATATCCATAAAAAGTGTAGTTTAAAGTTTGCCACAAGCCACCTGGGAGACACACCAAACATGTGGAAGAAGGTGCTCTGGTCAGATGAAACCAAAATCTAACTTTTTGGCAACAATGCAAAACTTTGTTTGGCGTAAAAGCAACACAGCTCATCACCCTGAACACACCATCCCCACTGTCAAACATGGTGGTGGCAACATCATGGTTTGGGCCTGCTTTTCTTCAGCAGGGACAGGGAAGATGGTTAAAATTGATGGGAAGATGGATGGAGCCAAATACAGGACCATTCTGGAAGAAAACCTGATGGAGTCTGCAAAAGACCTGAGACTGGGACGGAGATTTGTCTTCCAACAAGACAATGATCCAAAACATAAAGCAAAATCTACAATGGAATGGTTCACAAATAAACATATCCAGGTGTTAGAATGGCCAAGTCAAAGTCCAGACCTGAATCCAATCGAGAATCTGTGGAAAGAACTGAAAACTGCTGTTCACAAACGCTCTCCTTCCAACCTCACTGAGCTTGAGCTGTTTTGCAAGGAGGAATGGGCAAAAATTTCAGTCTCTCGCTGTGCAAAACTGATAGAGACATACCCTAATCGACTTACAGCTGTAATCGCAGCAAAAGGTGGCGCTACAAAGTATTAACTTAACCGCTTGCCGACTGCGCACAGTATATTTACTGCGGCAGTCGGCCCCGGCCAGGCAGAGTGACGTAGGTCTACGTCGCTCGCCTGTCACTCCTTCCAGAGCCAATAGCGGGCGGGCGCGCGCCCGCCGAGGCGCGCGCCCGCCTCGGCTCGTTCACGGAGGAGTGCGGGAGTGTGACTGGCGGACCCGATGTCCGCCGGTCACACTACGATCGCCGCTACAGCGGGAGAAAGACAGAGCGGCTTGTGTAAACAAGCCACCTGTCAGTTCTCCCTGTGTAAAAGTGAAGATCAAACAGTTCTACTATGTAGAACTGTTGATCTTTGTTTTTACACTAGTAGACCTGTCCCTACACAGTTAGAATCACGCCCCTAGGACACACTTAACCCCTCCCTGTCCAATACTGTTATCCCCTTCCCTGCCAGTGTCATTTTTGCAGTAACAGTGCATATGTATAGCACTGATTACTGCAGTAATGTCACTGGTACCCCCAAAAGTGTCAAAAATGTCAGTCAAGGGTCCGATCTGTCCGCCGCAATGTCGCAGTACCGCAAAAAAAAAAATCGCAGATCGCCGCCATTACTCGTTAAAAAAAAAAACACCAAAAATGACAAAAATCTTTCCTTTTGTTAGTAAACGCGATAACTTTTGCGCAAACCAATCAAAATACGCTTTTTGCGATTTTTTTTACCAAACATAGGTAGCGTAAAACAAATTGGCCGAAAATTTTAAAAAATTTTGATTTTTACATTTTTTTTGGGGGGAATTTCATATAAAAAAAAGTGAAAAATATTGTTGTTTTTGCAAAAATTACGCTCTTTTTTTGTTTATAGCGCGTGATCAAAAAATCGCACAGGTGATCAAATACCACCAAAAGAAAGCTCTGTTTGTGGGAAAAAAAGGACGTGAAATTCGTTTAGGTACAGCGTCGCACGACCGCGCGATTGTCCGTTAAAGTCACGCAGTAAAAAAATCGCAAAATAACCCCTGGTCTTTTAGCAGGAAAATCCTCCGGTGGTAAAGTGGTTAAGGGGGCTGAATAAATTTTGCACGCCCAATTTTTCAGTTTTTTATTTGTTAAAAAAGTTTGAAATATCCAATAAATTTTGTTGCACTTCATGATTGTGTCCCACTTGTTGATTCTTCACAAAAAATTACAGTTTTATATCTTTATGTTTGAAGCCTGAAATATGGCAAAAGGTCGAAAAGTGCAAGGGGGCCGAATACTTTCGCAAGGCACTGTGTATATATATATATATATATATATATATATATATATATATATACACACATACATACACACACACACACACACACACAGTTGCACTCATAAGTTTACATACCCTGGCAGAATGTATGATTTCTTGGCCATTCTTCAGGGACTATGAATGATAACACAAAAACTTTTTTTTCACTCATGGTTAGCATTTGGCTGAAGCCATTTATTATCAATCAACTGTGTTTACTCTTTTTAAATCATAATGACAACACAAACTACCCAAATGACCCTGATTAAAAGTTTACATACCCCAGTTCTTAATACCATGTATTGCCCCCTTTAACATCAATGACAGATTGAAGTCTTTTGTGGTATTTGTAGATGAGGCTCTTTATCTTCTCAGATGGTAAAACTGCCCATTCCTCCTGGCAAAAAGCCTCCATCCAGTTCCTGTAAATTCTTGGGCTGTCCTGCATGAATTGCACGTTTGAGATCTCCCCAGAGTGGCTCAATGATATGGAGGTCAGGAGACCGAGATGGCCACTCCAGAACCTTCATTTTATTCTGCTGTAGCCAATGATAGGTCGACCTGGCTTTGTGTTTAGGATCATTGTCATGTTGGAATGTCCAAGTACATCCCATGTGCAGCTTCTGGGCTGATGAATGCAAATTTTCCTCCAGTATTTTTTGGCAACATACTGCATTCATCTTGCCATCAATTCTGATCAAATTCCCTGTGTCTTTGTGAACTCACACATCCCCAAAATATTGCCGATCCACCTCCATGTTTCACAGTAGGAATGGTGTACCTTTCATCATAGGCCTTGTTGACTCCTCTCCAAATATAGTGTTTATGGTTGTAGCCAAAAAGCTAAATTTTGGTCTCATCATTCCAAATGACTTTGTGCCAGAAGGCTTGAGGCTTGTCTCTGTGCCGGTTGGTGTATTGTAAGCGGGATACTTTTTGGCATGTGCGTAGTAATGGCTTTCTTCTGGCGACTCGACCATGCAGCCCATCTTTCTTCAAGTGCTTCCTTATTGTGCATCTTGAAACAGCCACACCACATGTTTTCAGAGAGTCCTGTATTTCACCTGAAGTGATTTGTGGGGTTCTTTGCATCCCGAACAATTTTCTTGGCAGTTGTGGCTGAAATTTTAGTTGGTCTACCTGACCGTGGTTTGGTTTCAACAGAACCCCTCATTTTCCACTTCTTGATTAGAGTTTGAACATTGCTGATTGGCATTCTCAATTCCTTGGATATCTTTTTATATCCCTTTCCTATTTTATACAGTTCAACTACCTTTTCCCGCAGATCCTTTGACAATAATTTTGCTTTCCCCATGACTCAGAATCCAGAAACGTCAGTGCAGCACTGGATGAAAAATGCAAGGGTCTGTCAGGAGTCCAGAAACTCATTGACCTTTTATACACACACACTAATTACAAGCAAACAGATCACAGGTGAGGATGGTTACCTTTAACCACTTGCCGACCAGTCACGTTGACTGTACTGCGGCAAAGTGGCTCATTATCGTCTGACGACGTAAACCTACGTCACCAGACATTCCCCTCTCTCGGCGGCGCGCGCACACCGCCGGAGGCTCGCTCCTGCTGTATTCAGTTACAGCGGGGTCCGGCCAGGGGAGGAGCGGCGGTGATCACCGCCGCTCTTCCCCGATCGTCGGGGATCTAGTGTGGAAATCCGCCCGCTTGTGTAAACAAAGCGGGCGGATCTCCTAAGTGACAGGCAGGGTCAGATTGCAGGGTTCAGCATAGCTGAACCTGCGATCTGTCCCTGTGTCACTCAGTCACCTCCCCCCACACACGTTAGTAAGCACCAGGCATACATTAACCCCTCCCTCTCCAATAAAAATGAACCCCTTCCCTGCCAGTGTCATTTTTACAGTAACAGTGCATATGTATAGCACTGATTACTGTAGTAATGTTACTGGTACCCCCAAAAGTGTCAAAAATGTCAGTCAAGGGGCCGATCTGTCCGGCGCAATGTCGTAGTCCCGCAAAAAAAAAAAAAAAATCGCAGATCACCGCCATTACTCGTAAAAAAAAAAAAAAAAGAAGACAGAAATCTTTCCCTTAGTAAACGCAATAACTTTTGCGCAAACCAATCAAAATACGCTTATTGCGATTTTTTTTACCAAAAATATGTAGCAGAAAACAAATTGGCCTAAAATGATAAAAAATAATAGGATTTTTACATTTTTGGGGGTGGGGGGGGGGGATTTCATATAAAAAAATGTGAAAAATATTGTTTTTTCAAAATTGTCGCTCTTTTTTTGTTTATAGCGCAAAAAGTAAAAAATCGCACAGGTGATCAAATACCACCAAAAGAAAGCTCTATTTGTAGGGAAAAAAGGACATAAATTTAATTTGGTTACAGCGTTGCTCGACCGCGCAATTGTCCTTTAAAGTAACGCAGTGCCGAATCGCAAAATATGGCCTGGTCAGGAATGGGGTAAAACCTTCCGGTCATAAAGCGGTTAAAAATACGCTCATTGTCAAAGACATTTAGCTAAATATATTTTGGCCTAAATATATGACAAAAATTGAATATATTGGATATTTTTTAACTGTCAAAGTAGAAAAATATTTTTTCAAAATTTTCGCTTTTTTTTATGAATAGCGCAAAAAAATAAAAAGCGCAGAGGTGATCAAATACCACCAAAAGAAAGCTCTGTTTGTGGGAAAAAAAAGGACGTAAATTTCGTTTGAGTACGGCTTTGCATGACCGCGCAATTGTCAGTTAAATTCGCACAGTGCCGAATCGCAAAAAGTGGCCTGGACGTAAGACAGCAAAATCCTCCGGTGGTAAAGTGGTTAATAGCCATTCAAACCCCTTTGTGTCAACTTGTGTGCATGTTATCAGGCTAAAATCACCAGGATATGTAAACTTTTGATCGGGGTCATTTGGGTATTCTCTCTTATCATTATGATTTAAAAAGAGTAAACACAGTTGATTGATGATAAATGGCTTCAGCCAAACACTAACCATGAGTGAAAAAGGTTTTTGTGTTCTCATTCATATTCTCTGAAAAATGGCCAAGAAATCATAAATTCTGCCAGGGTATGTAGACTTATGAGCACAGGTGTGTGTGTGTAAGTGTGTGTAATATATATATATATATATATATATATATATATATATATATATATATATATATATATATAGATATACACATATACACAGTATCTCACAAAAGCGAGTACACCCCTCACGTTTTTGTAAATATTTTATTATATCTTTTCATGTGACAACACTGAAGTAGTACAGCTTGTATAACAGTGTAAATTTGCTGTCCCCTCAAAATAACTCAACACACAGCCATTAATGTCTAAACCTCTGGCAACATAAGGGAATCTTTTTTTCACTCACTCACTACTTTACATTGTAGCTAAGTGTCAATTCTTTAGGCTGCATTCACATGTCAGCGTTTGGATCGCGGGCAGAACCGCCGCGGTTCCGCCCGCGATCCGGAGATTATTGCAAATCGCGGGACGCCTAGCGTTGCCCGTTGATTTGCAATAGCCCCCCAAACGCTGAGCGATGTTGCCGCGATTTGCGTCCCGCGATTTTGTTTGCGCGATGTTACCGCGATTTGGCAGGCGGAAATCGCGGCAACATCGCTCAGCGTTTGGGGGGCTATTGCAAATCAACGGGCAACGCTAGGCGTTCCGCGATTTGCAATAATCTCCGGATCGCGGGCGGAACCGCGGCGGTTCTGCCCGCGATCCAAACGCTGACATGTGAATGCAGCCTTAGTGTTGTCACATGAAAAGATATAATAAAATATTTACAAAAATGTGAGGGGTGAGATAATAAAATTATATATATATATATATACACACACACACACACAGTTGTGCTCATAAGTTTACATACCCTGGCGGAATTTATGATTTCTTGCCCATTTTTCCGAGAATATGAATGATAACACAAAAACTTTTCTTTCACTCCTGATTAGTGTTTGGCTTAAGCCATTTATTATCTATCAACCGGGTTTACTCTTTTTAACCACTTAAGCCCTGGAAGATTTTACCCCCTTCCTGCCCAGGGCCTATTTTGCGATTCGGCACTGCGTGACTTTAAATGGACAATTGCGCGGTCGTGCGACGCTGTACCTAAACGAATTTGACGTCCTTTTTTCCCCCACAAACAGAGCTTTCTTTTGGTGGTATTTGATCACCTGTGCGATTTTTTGATCATAAACAAAAAAAAAAAAAAAGGAGCGTAAATTTTGCAAAAATAACAATATTTTTTTAATTTTTTTTATATGAAATTCCCCCCCAAAAAATTTAAAAATCTAAACGCGTTTCGCTGCAAGACACAGCGTCACATGACACATGACAGATGATGCTGTGTCTTACAGCAAAACGCGTCTAGCGATTGGTCGAGCGAATACCACGTGACCTCCGGCCGGTTGACTGTTTGCTGCGGGAGCAGCTAGACGCCGAGCCGTTTTGTGTATTTCTGCATGTGTTTTTAATATGTTTGTGAGTATAAACCCCATTGATTTACCTAAATAAATGCTTTAAAAACGATCTTCACCATGATCGGCTTTCTTTTATGAGGAAATCGGGGATGGATCTTTACCTTACAGCAAGTGACCGTATCTTAAGTGGAGAAGTATAGCACAACAGCTCTTACATGCCTGAAAATAGCTACTTGGCGGTGAGTAGATAACCAAAGGGGGAGACCCCGAATAAAGCACAGACTGAGCACTCAAGCACTTGTGTGATTTTAAGTGAAAGGATTCACCACATCGCAATGATGTATTAATGGACATTTCATTTATTTATTTAATTATATGTATTGAGTCAACAGCACTTTATGAATTTCCATTGAAGTTTTTGATTGATTTTATATATTTACAGATTTTTTGGTCATCACTTTAATTTTTAAGCAGCGCTGCAATCACAGTTTTACATTCTTAAAAAGAGCACCAGCACTTTTTCACTGCAGCTAGCAGCTTTAAAGATCAGCACATTGATTAGCACATATTTGGCACACTAGCACCTTATCCATAAGCGCAGCGTCCCCACAGTTTCATATACCTGCACTACTTTTGGCATGATTTTGGTGCGTTTTGAGGAAAAGACATTATAAGCCCAGTCAAACTCGCATCAAAATCGTGGCAAAATCATGGTAAAATCGTGCGACTTTGAAGTCGCACAAGTGTGAAAGTGGCCTAAATTTATTAAGAACAATTATTTGCAACATTTTTATAACAGAAACCAAGAAAATCTCTTCAGTATTTTGCATTCATATTGCAAAGAATAAAACCCAGTGGTGATTACCACCAAAAGAAAGTTTTACCGGTCTCAAAAAAAATTGTAAAAAAATAATTTGGGTACAATGTTGCATGACTGAGTAATTGTCATTCAAAGTGTAACAGCACTGAAAATGACCTGGGCAGGAAGGGGGTGAAAGTGTCCAGGATTGAAGGGGTAAAGAAGTCAGAAAAAAAAAATTGCAAGGGACAAAATGTACATAGAAAATTCACAACTGTCAGTGCACATTGAAATTTTGGTGTATCTTTTTATTGAAATTGTACTTAACCCACTACATTAAAACCTAAGAAGTTAATCCTATGCAATGTATAAAAAGGCTGTTTGATCCCGTCTTCTCTGATCCTCCCTTTTTCTTTACAGTCCCCAATCCATCTGCTGATAGAACAGAGCCTTGGGGGCACTCTGCACATGCTCAGTTTAGTGAGTGTTGTTAAAGAGTTTTTTTTTTCCTTGGGAGGATGCATGTGATCAGCACAGGGCCAATCAGCACTGCCTGGACAGAGGGTCAGGGGTTTTGCTGGACGGTCAAAAGGAGAATGAAAACTCCTCCTATAAGCTTTAACTAGACAATGATAGAAGTCACAAGACTGCTATATTCTGCTGATGAGGAAAGGAATTTAGCAGTTTATATTTACTAAACAAAATCAATTTCCATGTTCTGTGGGAGACCAGATATAGTGAATGCAGGGTCCTGGGTTTAGTAACACTTTAACCACTTGCTGACCAGCCAATATATGGCAGCAGGTCCCCGCAAAACGCCGTACGGCAGTTCGCGGGAGAGATCATGGGGGCGTGTGCATGCGCCCATTCGTCACGGGGGGAAGCTGATCTGCAGGGCCGGCGGCCAGGATTGCCGCTGGGCACCCGCAAGCGCTCCCTGTGGAGACAGACCGCTGTTCTGTCAGCAATTAACACAGGGCTCCTGTGTTCCTCTTATTTAGGAACCCAGGTCCCAGTGTTGATTCCATAAGCCCATCCCCCCCACAGTTTTAAAACACCCCCTAGGCATACATTTAACCCTGTGATCTCCCCTGATGTTATCCCCTTCCCTACCAGTGTCATTAGTACAGTAAATGTGCAGATTTTTAGCACTGATTACTGTAGTAATGTCACTGGTCCCCCCAAAAGTGTAAAAATTTACAGGTGCCCGATCTGTCCGCTGCAATGTCACAGTCCCAAAAAAAAAAAAAAAAAAAAAAAAGTATGTAGCAGGATACAAATAGGCCTCAAATAATTATATATATATATATATATATATATATATATATATATATATATATATATATATATATATATATATATATAAAAATTTTTTTTATAGATTGTTACATTTTTTGTTACTTTTTTTAGGGAATGTTATATAGCAAAGTGAAAGTGAAAAATTTTTCAGATATGGCGCTCTTTTTTTGTTTATAGCAAAAAAATAAAAGAAAAAATTAAAAAAAAAAAAATAAAAAATCGCAGAGGTGATCAAATACCACCAAAAGAAAGCTCTATTTGTGGGGGGGGGAGGACATCAATTTATTTTGGGTACAGCTTCGCACGACCACCCAATTGTCAGGTAAAGTAACGCAGTGCCGAAATGCAAAAAATGGCCTAGTCATTAAGGGGGAAAATCTTCCGGTCCAAAAGTGGTTAAAGCCCATGCTTACCAAATAACCTTTGGTGTAAGTTTGTTTATCTCAAGTACTCCAGTGTTCGCTGTTTCTTTGGATAGGTTTTCTAAGAAATTCCTTAAAAGAGAAGTATGTTTTTTTTTTTTTTTTTTTGCAGAATCATACTTACCTAGCTGGATGCAGCATCAGTCAAATGCTGCAGCTGTTCTCTGCTGTCTAACACCGGGTGATCAAACACCGTCAATGGCTCAGTTACCCCTAAGCAGAGAGCAGGTGACTGTCACTCAATGCTCTCTGCTCTGCCCCGGCCCGCCCCCCCCCCCGCTCCCCTCTGCTGAGGGGCGGAGCCAGGTGCCGTTCCAGGCACGTGGGCGGATCCCGACTTAATTTATGCAATTTTGCCCAAGCCTGGCATCTATGGCATCAGCCGACTTCAGCTCGCTGTCTGCTGAAAATGGTTCACAGGAGTGCAGATCGAACTGCACTCCTATAATTCACAGAAGTACAGCCAAACAAGCTTTGGCTGTACATCTCCTTTAAGGTTCCTTAAGGTTTTCAAAGCGGAGCACAGTTTAATGAATCCATTGATCTCAACAGCATACTGCTGCACTGTGTAATCCCAAAGTCTGGTACAGAGACTAGATAAGGCTAGCTGTTCAGCTTTAATTAACTTTTGTGTAGCAAGATATTCTCCGATTCTATGAGGTGGAGAGGTGATGTCACAATCTTCATGTTGTCCAGTCAGAGAACGCTTTGCATTCTTTGAGAAAATATAAATAAAAAATTCTGTGAATGACTGTTCTGCTGAGCAAGCGATCCCGCGTTTAGGATGCAACAGGGCAGCAACAGGGGTATTTTTCTGCCTCAACACTGAGCTTAAAGTGGAGCTCCAGCTTGTTTGCTTCCTCCCCCCCCCCCTCTCTGCTGCCAAACTTGGCACCTTTCGGGGTTCAGCCCCCTTCCTCCTTTGCAGCCGGGCCATTCACAAAGCGCAGCATGCTTTGCGCATGCACAGTAGGGAATCCTTAAAGGTAAAGGTTCCCTTAGTGGAGATGGCGGCGGCAGCACCCAAGAGCTGATTGAAAAATCGGCCAGGGAGAGACACCGCAGGATCCCCGGATAGGTAAGTGTTCTAATTTAAGTATAAGACCCCATGCACACGGGACGTTTTTAACGCCGCTGTAAGCAGCGTCAGGCGTTTTCTTTTTGCAGCCTAAAAACGCCCCTCCATGTTATTCTATGGCCTCATGCACACTCAGACGTTTTTGAGCTGTAAGTGGCTTAGACGTTTTTAGGCTGCAACAAGAACCCACCACCTGCGCGTTCTGAGGACCAGCGTTACAGCGTTAAAAACGCCTGACGCTGCTAAAAGCTGAATAACTTTGCTATAACGTTGCTTAACGTGCGTTAAGCCACGTTATACGTTTTTTTTTCTTCCATTCAAAATCAATGGTTCCCTATGGGAGCCTATTGATTTGAATGGAGGTCGCACCGCAACACCGCAAGTCGGATCCGACTTGCGGGGTGACTTGCGCTGTGGGAATCTTGAGGGGGAACGCCACGCCAAAATGGGAAAAAAACGGCGTGGGGTCCCCCCCAGGGTTCCAAACCAGGCCCTTCGGGTCTGTTATGGAATTTGAGGGTAGCCCCATGCCGAAAAAACGGCATGGGGTCCCCCCCCAAAATCCATACCAGACCCTTAACCGAGCATGCAGCCCGGCAGGCCAGGAAAGGGGAGGGGACGAGCGAGCGGCCCCACCCCCCCCTGGACCACACCAGGCCACATGCCCTCAACATGGGGGGGTGTTGGTGCTTTGGGGCAGGGCAGGGGGAGCTCTGCACCCCCCACCTCAAAGCACCTTGCCCCCATGTTGATGAGGACAAGGGCCTCATCCCCACAACCCTGGCCGGTGGTTGTGGGGGTCTGCGGGCAGGGGGCTCATCGGAATCTGGAAGCCCCCTTTAACAAGGGGGCACCCCAGATCCCGGACCCCCTCCCTATGTGAATGGGTATGGGGTACACTGTACCCCTACCCATTCACCCCATAAAAGGCAGTGTATGGAAATAACGACAAGAGACGTTTTGGAAAGTTTATTAAAAATCCGACTCTTCTTGTCTTCTCCTCTCCGGGGTCTTCTGCTCTTTTGCTGTCCGCCCTTCTTGTCTTCTCCTCTCCGGGGTCTTCTGCTCTTTTGCTGTCCCCCTCTTCTTGTGTTCTTCTCTCCGGGGTCTTCTGCTGTCCCCTCTTCTGCTGTCCTCTCTTCTTTTCTTCTCCTCTCCGGTCTTCTGCTCTTTTGCTGTCGGCTGTCGGCTGTCTTCTTCCTCCGGTCCTCCTCCGACGACGTCTCCGCTGATTATGGCTATCTCCGGTCTCTTCAGCTTATTATATAGCCATTAGGGGCGTGGCCCCGATGACGTCATCTGGAGACCCCGCCCCCTCATGTCACAGATGACGTCATATGTGACATAAGGGGGCGGGGCCTCCAGATGACGTCATCGGGGCCACGCCCCTCATGGCTATATAATAAGCTGAAGAGACCGGAGATAGCCATAATCAGCGGAGACGTCGTCGGAGGAGGACCGGAGGAAGAAGACAGCCGACAGCCGACAGCAAAAGAGCAGAAGACCGGAGAGGAGAAGAAAAGAAGAGAGGACAGCAGAAGAGGGGACAGCAGAAGACCCCGGAGAGAAGAACACAAGAAGAGGGGGACAGCAAAAGAGCAGAAGACCCCGGAGAGGAGAAGACAAGAAGGGCGGACAGCAAAAGAGCAGAAGACCCCGGAGAAGACCCCGGAGAGGAGAAGACAAGAAGGGCGGACAGCAAAAGAGCAGAAGAACCCGGAGAGGACAAGAAGAGTCGGATGAAGATTTTTAATAAAATTTCCAAAACGTCTCTTGTCGTTATTTCCATACACTGCCTTTTACGGGGTGAATGGGTAGGGGTACAGTGTACCCCATACCCATTCACATAGGGAGGGGGTCCGGGATCTGGGGTGCCCCCTTGTTAAAGGGGGCTTCCAGATTCCGATGAGCCCCCTGCCCGCAGACCCCCACAACCACCGGCCAGGGTTGTGGGGATGAGGCCCTTGTCCTCATCAACATGGGGGCAAGGTGCTTTGAGGTGGGGGGTGCAGAGCTCCCCCTGCCCCAAAGCACCAACACCCCCCCATGTTGAGGGCATGTGGCCTGGTGTGGTCCAGGGGGGGTGGGGCCGCTCGCTCGTCCCCTCCCCTTTCCTGGCCTGCCGGGCTGCATGCTCGGATAAGGGTTTGGTATGGATTTTGGGGGGGACCCCATGCCGTTTTTTCGGCATGGGGCTACCCTCAAATTCCATAACAGACCCGAAGGGCCTGGTTTGGAACCCTGGGGGGGACCCCCACGCCGTTTTTTTCCCATTTTGGCGTGGAGTTCCCCCTCAAGATTCTCACAGCGCAAGTCGCCCCGCAAGTCGGATCCGACTTGCGGTGTTGCGGTGCGACCTCCATTCAAATCAATAGGCTCCCATAGGGAACCATTGATTTTGAATGGAAGAAAAAAAAACGCTGCTAAAAGCAACGTGGCAAAACGTGCAATAACGCCAATGGAAAAAGCTACTGAAAGCACGTTTTTACAGCTGCTTTTTCCGGCGTCAGAACTAACTTTGACGTACGTTTTTTCTAATGCCCCGTGTGCATGGGGCCTTAATTTATTTGTAGCTGCTGACTTTTAAATTTTTTGTGAAGCAGTCTGGAGCTCCGCTTTAACCACCTGACAATTGCGCTAGAGCAAAATGACAGCTAGAGAGCAGTCGTCCAGTTCTGGGAGGGCGTCTGTTGAAGTCCTCCCAGAACCTTGCGTCATCGTGGCGCACATCGGGCACGCTTTGATCGCCTGCGGTGTCCATCGGATACAGCTGATCACAGATCAAGGTAATGGGCTAATCACATGTAAACAAATTCTGGTTATCAGCATTTCCTTTCCTCAGCGCTGTTACTGTGAGTAAAGGCAAGCCAATACCTGGCAATCCTGTGACAGGGCACACCTAAGCCATTTGCCATGATTCCAGAATCGCGGAAAAACACAGGATGTGTTTGCAATACCATTACTTGTTCATGGCACCCTAATCGCTGTGGGTTTTTGCTACGATAAGTCACACTGCAATCGTGGAAAATTCTCAATGCTCCTTTTTGAGCATCAAGCTTTGTGCACTGCAATTGGGGTGCCATTAACAAATAAATAATGACATTGCAAATGCATCCGGTGTTTTGCTGCGATTCTGGAATCATGGGCAGAATCGCGGGGATCGCCTAGGTGGGATTGGAGGGTTACAGTGATCATCCCATAAGTGCAGAAGAAGAATTACCTATTTGCTCAATTTTATAACAGATACGAAGAAAAAAAAAGTTTGTTTGTTTTTTTTCCCTCAAAATGTGCGTTCTATTTTGTTTGTTTAGGGAAAAATTGAAAAACCCAGTGGTCATTAAATACCACCCAAAGAAAGCTCTGTCTCAAGAAAAAAAAAAAAATAAAATTTCAGATGGGTATAGTGTTGCATGACCACACAATTAATTGTCATTCAAAGTGTGATAGCGCTGAAAGCTGAAATTTGGCCTGGGCAAGAAGGTGGTGAAAGTGCATGGTAGGCAAATGATTAAATTATGCCTCTAAAAGTTCTAATGTGCATGGACACATAGGATATCATTGAGCTGCTTCTACAGGCAAAACACAAAACTCCTATAAAAAGTGTTTTTTCCAGTTTTTTATTTTTATTTTTTTTTAACAGTGTGCATGGACCCTAAAGCTTGCTTAAAGCCAAAACTAGAGTACTGAGTCCAGGCCAGGCAATCAGGATTATCAGTAATATAGGTCAGGAAATTACACCTCCTTATTTTCTCATGTGAGATTTCTTTTAATCCTATGAACAATTGTAAATGCTATAGAAATAAACTTCACATAAAATCAGCAAATTTAGGCCAAAAAAAAAAAAATGGAATCTATTTTCCTTTGTGTATAAGTATAGGTTTTGTTTCAATGACATGAAGGTATGCAGCACTCAAAAAAATTATAAAAAAAGGAAAAAACGCAATGCCAGCTTAGACCCTCCCAATTTCTCCTACAATTAGAAACACATTGGTGGAAAAAGCAACCAAGAAAATCCATTCAAAGAGCAGAAGAAAAAAAAAAGAAGAAGAAGCAGGAGGTGTGTGCAGATACTGCTGAGAGAGCGCCGCTCATATGAGAGCTGCCGGAATCAGGAACACCTTAAATTTCAGATGCTGCCTTTAATGCAGCAAAGCACAGACAGGCCTTCATTGTGTGCCAGAGCTGGGCTTTGTATTACCTGCAGAAACCGCGCACGCACAGCCAGGACTGCTGCAACGAACGCAACTATTAAACAGCACACAACAGACACTAACAGCCTTTATCACACAACAATAAGTACAAGTAAAAGTAGTCCAAAGTTAAATCATTAGAACAGATATAGAGATTTTCTCCAAGCAAGAAAGCAGCACATGTGTGCAAGTTGTTTAATACTCTCCCCAGGATAAATTCATATTTTAAAACAAAAACACCAAACAACCTATAACGAACAAATAACCAGGTTATAACCACAAGTACATTTCTAGCTCCAAGTCAGAACACAATGATGCATATTTTAAAGAGGTTAAACATAACTAAACACGTCTAAACCATAAACACTAGCATGAACGACTTCCTCCTGTCACTGGTGACCTTATTATAACCCCAAATAATCAGGTTATGTGAGGTCAGACAACCATCCGGAAGAATATTACCCTGACACAAATCACCTAGGTCATGGTTGAGCTTTGTGATTTTCAAACTTTTTTTTTTCCATCCTTCTGAGACCTCAAATAATATTTTTTTTTCTCTCCATTTCAATGTGAATTATAGAAAATACAAATCAAAGATCGGCAAGTTTGGCACCCCCAAAAAAAAAAAAAGAAAATTCTGGAACCCAATCAACAGCACCAACTCTTCAGTTTTTTTTTTTTTTAAACGCAAAATAATTCTTCACTAGCGTTACACCACTTAGGGCTCATTCACTATAATAGTCCATGTCAGGTGTGTTAAGGTGATGGATTGCGTTGTTAAACTACAAGGCACTGCTTACTTACCACAACGCTGCAGTAAAGCAAGTTCCACTGTTGAAAAATGCAGCGCCCATTCACATCTATGCGGCCTGTCACACTTCAGACACCAACAAGGAATCCTAATAATGTCTATGAGGTCCACTCACACCTACGCAACACATGACATATACATGACCTGGAAAGAGGTAAGAGCTTCTTTTGGTGCATTTTTTGACCTCTTAGCCAAAGCCAAGTGTGAGACAATATCTTTCCCTCCAGTTTCCAGAAATCAGCCTGGATTCCTCTTTCTTTATAAAGCCTAGTACACACAACAAACTGACAGCTCAGCCGCTGTACTAACAATTCAAAACCGTGTTAGTACAGCGATCTCCCCTGATGAGCTACTGTGTTCTTACAGGGGGACGAGGTCCCCCCATTAGAGCACTCCAGTCAGCGTTCTCTCCCATTGGCTCAGAGTGCTGATCGGCTGCAGCTCTCTGACAACAGCCAGCCAGGCTGCCATACACACGCCGAATGTCGGCTGGTTTGTATTGAATCGACTGATGTTGCCCAACATTAGGCCTGTGTGTACTAGGCTTTACACAAGAAACTGTCTTTTCAACATACAAGATTATTATTGTGCAGATTCCTCAGAATAACAATAAACGTTATTGTCAATGTATAAAAACAAATAAAATGGCATGCAATTTAATTCAATGACAATTCAGTATTATTATAACTATTATCTTAGATATAGATAAATATTTGATAAAGAAGGTAGAACGAGTTACAAGCGATGGCCCCGCATTCAGTGATGAAAAGCACATTTGTATTTAATAAATATTACATCAATTCAATAAAATCCCACACAATCATGAGCACATTAATGTCATTTGAAAAAATTACAATATTTTTTAATCTGCAGCTCTCAGTAAAGAATACCTAGTGATCCTGCCTTGAAGGTTCTTTGTTCAGGCACTTCCTATCATTGAGTGACAACACTGTCACTGCCTCCCCATTGTGCTTCAGCATTGTCAGCCCGTCATACACTCTCCAATACCCTTGTCTGCATCAGCTAACTTGTCCTGGGGAGCCACATGCACCAATCAATAAAAGATATATATATACATTTATATTATTATTTTTTTTTTTTTTTTTTTGTGCAAAGTTGCTACAAAGAGGTTGCTGAAGATCAGCAGCATTAGGATGCAACAAAGGATAAACGCTATTTTATCATTAAAAATGACTCATTTATATGGGGTTTACATGTTTGCTTTGGAAAGTATATCTAAGGTAATAAAGCAATGCAACCATGAAGGGCAATAGAAGTACTAACACTGACAGGAGTGGAAAATCCCTGTGCTGCACCTTCTATACCCTGCTCTGTACACACAGCTAGAATTGGGGAGAAGGAGAGTCTTTTTTTCTTATTTATGTATGCACTGTACAGATGCTGGGGGCCCCTTTTGCACTATGGCTCTAGTGGTGCAGGGTCAATCTGAGGACTCACGGCCCCTCTCCTCCACTATGGCTGTAAGAGTGCAGGGTCCATCTGATGACTGGGGGCCCCTCCTGTACTATGGCTCTAGTGGTGTAGGATCCATCTGATGACTGGGGGCCCCACCTGCACTGTGGCTCAGGTGGTACAGGAACCATTTGATGACTGGGGGCCCCTCCTGTTATATGGTTTATGCAGGATCCATCTCAACACTGGTGGCCCCTTCGGCACTATGGCTCTATGCAGGGTTCATCTGATGGCTGGGGGCCCCTCCTGCACTATGGTTTCATGCAGGGTCACACAGAGGTCTTCTTCTGCACTATGGTGCTATGCAGGGGCTGATGTCTGGGTGTCCCTCCTACACCTGGCTCTATGCAGGGTCCATATGATGACTGGGGGCCCCTTCTGCACTGCGTCTCTAAACAGGAGCCATCTGGTGTCTGGGGCCCCTTCTGCACTATGGTTTCATACAGGATCCTTCTGAAGTCTGGGGGGGCTTCTTCTGCATTATGGCTCTATACAGGGACCCTTTGATATGTGGGGCCCCTTCTGCACTGCGTCTCTAAACAGGAGCCATCTGGTGTCTGGGGCCCCTTCTGCACTATGGTTTCATACAGGATCCTTCTGAAGTCTGGGGGGGCTCCTTCTGCATTATGGCTCTATACAGGGACCCTTTGATATGTGGGGCCCCTTCTGCATAATTGTTTCATACAGGGTCCTTCTAAAGTCTGGGGGGCCCTCCTGCACTATGGCTCTGTGCAGGCTCCGATATGTTGGGCCCCTCCTGCACTAGGGCTCTATACAGGAACCCTTTGACATGTGGGTGCCCTCCTGCACTACGGCTCTATACAGGGACCTTTTGATATGTGGGGCCCCTCCTGCACTATGGCTCTATACAGGGACCCTTTGATATGTGGGGCCCCCTTCAGCATTATGGTTTCATACAGGGTCCTTCTAAAGTCTGGGGGCCCCTCCTGCACTATGGCTCTATACAGGGACCCTTTGATATGTGGGGCCCCTCCTGCACTGTGGCTCTATAGAGGGATCCTTTGATATGTGGGGTTCCTCCTGCACTGTGGCTCGATACAGGGACCCTTTGATATGAGGGGCCCCCTTCTGCACTATGGTTTCATACAGGGTCCTTCTGAAGTCTGGGGGGAGCCCTCCTGCACTATGGCTCTATACAGGGACCACTTGATATGTGGGGCCCCTCCTGCACTATGTCTCTATACAGGGACCACTTGATATGTGGGGCCCCTCCTGCACTATGGCTCTATACAGGGACCCTTTCTGCATTATGGTTTCATATAGGGTCCTTTTTAAAGTCTGGGGGGGGGGGCTCCTGCACTGTGGCTCTATAGAGGGACCCTTTGATATGTGGGGCCCCTTCTGCACTATTGTCTCATACAGGGTCCTTCTAAAGTCTGGGGGCCCCTCCTGCACTATGGCTCTATACAAGGACCCTTTGATATGTGGGGGCCCTTCTGCACTATGGTTTCATACAGGGTCCTTTTAAAGTCGGGGGGGGGGGGGTGGGCCTCCTGCACTATGGCTCTATGCAAGGACCCTTTGATATGTGGGGCCCCTTCTGCACTATGGTTTCATACAGGGTCCTTAAGTCTGGGGGGGGGGGGGCTCCTGCACTATTGCTCTGTGCAGGCTTCAATATGTGGGGCCCCTCCTGCACTATGGCTCTATACCCCAGGGACCCCTTGATATGTGGGGGCCCCTTCTGCACTATGGTTTCAAACAGGGTTCTTCCTGCACTATGGCTCTGTGCAGGCTCCAATATGTGGGACCCCCCTGCACTATGGCTCTATACATGGACCCCTTGATATGTGGGGGCCCCTTCTACACTATGGTTTCATACAGAGTCCCTCCTGCACTATGGCTCTGTGCAGGCTCCAATATGTGGGGCCCCTCCTGCACTATGGCTCTATACATGGACCCCTTGATATGTGGGGGCCCCTTCTGCACTATGGTTTCATACAGGGTCCTTCTAAAGTCTGGGGGCACATCCTGTACTATACAGGGACCCCTTGATATGTGGGGCCCCTTCTGCACTATGGTTTCATACAGGGTCCTTCCTGCACTATAGCTCTATGCAGGCTCCAATATGTGGGGCCCCTCCTGCACTATGGCTCTATACAGGGACCCCTTCAGATATGGGGGTCCCTTCTGCACTATGGTTTCATAGAGGGTCCCTCCTGCACTATGGCTCTGTGCAGGCTCCAATATGTAGGACCCCTCCTGCCCTCTCCACATGTGTTGGTCTGTGCAGATCTTAGGCCGGGAGTGCTGAGTGTGCCGGCCCGGGGCCCCTCTCCTCAGGCTGCCTCTATTGATTGTACAGTGTGGGGCCCAGGCCCCGGGCCGCTCACTCCTCCCCATCCGCCTTAAAGGCGCAGGGTGGCAGTGTCCCCGGCCAGGCCCGGCCCGTCACTCAGGCCCTCGGTAGAAGCCAGCGATGAAGAAACATGTCGGCAGTCCAGCTTCCATTAACCCCGCCGCTGCCAATCCCCCCGGCCCTTAAGGCGGCACGGCCCTCTTCCCACCCACTGCACCCCCGGCAGCCCGCCGCCCGGACACACACCGGATCAGGGGAAGGGGTGACGCGGCTCTACTCACCGGATCTATATTCTTAGTTAACGGTTCCCCTTTAAGCGGCGGTGGCGGACGCCCTCCCCTGTGATTCCTCCGCTCCTCCTCCCTCCCTCTCACTTACCGGCTCTCCATCCGCCTCCCTCCGCAGGTCCCGCACACCCACAATGCACCGCGCTCAGCACACGCACACCCTCACTTCTACTTTATGATCCCACAGGAGGCGGCAGTCAGTGTGTCCGCTCAGTGCGCCGGGGCCGCCGATAACACCGGCCTCTCTTTGTGTGTGAGGGCCCCGGACATGAGGGGACACCTGAGTGGGACAAGGACGCGCCCCCCCCCCCCCCCCCAATTGGAACGGGGATTTATTGTTCATGAAAGAGCCCAGTACTGCATTTCTTCATATATAATAAACTATGCACAGTGTCTACACACTTACCACAGACACGGCAAACTGCCTCATTAAAGTGCAACTTCACCCATTTTATTCAGCTCCTCTCCCCCTCATATACATAAAAAAAAAAAAAAAAATATATATATATATATATATATATATATATTCTTCTAAGTTGCTAAGCCTAGTTTCAGGCTGGGTTCATGCCTAATTTGACTGCGGCGAGCAGCAGGGGTCCGGTGCAACCCTGTTCACCGTTTCAGGGACAAATCAGGCCCGAATTTTTGCCTGAATTCGGACCTGAAACAGCCAAAGACGCACAGGACCCCTGTGCAATGCGCTCGGCGGCCTCCCGGAGATGTGTAAACCAGTTCCATTGAGAACCAGGCACACTCTCCTGTCATGCGAATTGGATGCGGAGAAACCCACATTCGATTTGCATAACTGCGAATTCTGCCTCACCCAATTGAAAGTCGCGTTTTGAGTATAGGGTTCCATTCATTGCAATAGGCTGCTTTACCCACAAAAACTTGACTAAAAAAATCCCTGACACTTTTTTGAAACGCTCTGCACCAAGCCGCAGGGTGCTGCAGCACTGTGTGGTTTGGCATGCATGAAAACGCAGCGCATTTGCTGATATGAGGCGGTGCCATTAACTATTAAGGACCCATTCCCACTATGTGCGGTTCCATGTGGATCCATTCATTGCAAAGGGCTGCTCTTCTACCCACAAAAACATGAATAAAAAATCCCTGACACTTTTTTGAAACGCTCTGCACCTAGCCGCAGGGTGCTGCAGCACTGTGTGGTTGGCATGCATGAAAACACAGCACATTTGCCGATATGAGGCGGTGCCATTAACTATTAGGGGCCCATTCCCACTATGTGCAGTTCCATGTGGATCCATTCATTGCAATGGGCTGCCCTTCTACCCACAAAAACATGAATAAAAAATCCCTGACACTTTTTTGAAACGCTCTGCACCAAGCCGCAGGGTGCTGCAGCACTGTTTGGTTTGGCATGCATGAAAACGCAGCGCATTTGCCGATTTGAGGCGATGCCATTTACTATTAAGGACCCATTCCCACTGTGTGCAGTTCCATGTGGTTCCATTCATTGCAATATGCTGCTCTTCTACCCACAAAAACATGACTAAAAAAATCCCTGACACATTTTTGAAACGCTCTGCACCAAGTCGCAGGGTGCTGCAGCACTGTATGATTTGGCATGCATGAAACCGCAGCGCATTTGCCAATATGAGGCGGTGCCATTAACTATTAAGGACCCATTCCCACTATGTGCAGTTCCATGTGAAAAAACGCAGGTAATGGCAATGACAATGACACACAGACAATAGCTTTCTACGTGTTATGCTCACACCAGATCGTTGTTTCTCTGCGTTCCTTAGCAGTGCAATTTTAGGCATCAAGTTTGCACAATATGGCAACGCGGAGAAACGCGTGTAAACATGTTAAAATGTACCTCACCCTCAGCAATAGCTTATGCCTCATCAATGCTCAAGCATCATGCCTTTGACAAAAATATATGCAACAAAAACACATGGAAACGCAACAAATGCAATGCACTGCAGGCACGTTCTTATGTGCATTGTAGTGTGAATGAGCCCCTACGGCACCCCCACGCATCTGCAAAAGTGCAGCTTGTTTTCTCTGCAAGTCAGAAACATGCGTGGTTTTGCTTGCATTGCCCACCTGCACATACACTATATTACCAAAAGTATTGGGACACCTGCCTTTACACGCACATGAACTTTAATGGAATTCCAGTCCTAATCCGTAGGGTTGGCCCACCCTTTGCAGCTATAACAGCTGCAACTTTTCTGGGAAGGCTGTCCACAAGGTTTAGGAGTGTTTTATGGGAATGTTTGACCATTCTTCAAGAAGCAAATTTGTGAGGTCAGGCAGGGATGTTGGACGAGAAGGACTGGCTTTCAGTCTCCGCTCTAATTTATCCACATGTGCCAGATCTCTATTAGCCCCTTCACGAGCACACTGTAGTCGAATGATGTCTAAAGCTCGACCGCACTTTGCAGAGAGACCGTCATATGACGACCTCCCGTGATTGCGTGCCCACTGAGGCACGCATCGGCAGTGATCTGTGATCGCTGCATCCTTTGGATGCAGCTGATCACAGGTCGAGCTAAAAAGCCATATATATATTTTTTATATCTACGCAAAAATATTTGCCTTTCATTTCTATTTTAAACTGGATGGATTGTTTTACAACGGGTTCATTTATACTCACTTTAAAAATGTTTAGATCTCGGGGAACCCTGAAATAATTTTCTGTTTTACAGCTCATAGTACGTAGATCAACCTTTCTCAACACCCTTGAAATAAATTTCTGGTCTCAGGGAACCCCTGCTAAAAATGTAAAATCTACAACTCATGACACATTAGTGTGGCAGTCAGTGGGACGAATGCCCCTTGACGGAAATTGGACGAAATATCCACCGATTTTTCTCTCTCTTGCTCAGCATTCATAACCGTTTTTAGCTGACAGTGCATAAATGTTCACAAAATTTCTCATCTGATTTTTTTTTTTTGGGACATTTGTTCCTAGACTTCCGGGTCGTCAGCAACTTTATATCATGCGCGGTCTTTCGTATCTGATTTTTCACGGACGTACTGCATACACATTAAACGAAAATTGGTCGTCTGGGGACGGACGATAAAAATTTTGGTGTTTGTCCCTCCGTTTTTTTTTTCCGTTGAAAATGTCGGCATCGGCTGCTGAAAGTTGTGTACACACTAGCCGAAAATCGTACGATTTTACCTCGGACGGGAATTTTCGGCAGATTTTCTACTCGTTTGACCCCACTTTACTCTTGTCATCATTGGGAAGAATTACCCCCTTACAGATAGCCAAAAGTAACAATGGTGTCATTGGAAACTTATCTGAGAGGCAGAAATTTGCCCATTGATCAAGGAACCCCTAGCAACCTCAGGAGGAACCCTAGTGTTCCACTGAACCCTGGTTGATAAACCCTGATGTAGATATAACGGTAAATAGGCTAATATACTGTACATAAAATATAAAACAGAATGACATTCTAGTTTAAATATCTGAATGACAGAATCACAAAAAAAAACAAAAAAAAAAAAAACACTAACCTGTTGTCGGTAAACCAAATATTTGGTACATGGAAACCTGCTTTTTTTTGATTTACCAAATAATAGTTCAGTTTAAAGGCTTTGAAATGAAAGTCTTGAAAAGTGCAGTGATTTTAAAAAAATGTCATTTGCGACTTTCTCTACAAAGAGTCTCACAATCTGCACCAATTAAATACAGGTACAGAAAATGAGTTTGTCGGTATTCGGCTGAAAAAAGGTATGCAATTACAGTATATGCACCAAAATAATTCATATTCTTTAACAACCACCATTCTTAGTTTATCTGACCCAATCAGTGCTCAATCCTCATCTCTAAAGGCTAGTTTACATTTACGTTAGCTCTCTGGAGAGTGATCTGCGGATTCACAGAGGACATTTGACAGATGGCGAGGAGGCATTATGTCACCTCCTCATCACCTGTTTTAACTCTAAAAGCCCGCCCCACTGCATAAGCAACCTGCATGCAGCTGGCAGGCAGTTGCAAAGTAGCACCATTCAATTGAATGTACTGCCCACTGAATGCAATGGGGAGATAAGCTTTGCCATGTGCCCGACCCTAAACACTTGAAGGCAAAAGCAGCAAGGGGTTTGATTCTTGCCCTTTTTTTTTTGTGTATGTAGCACCCCCTTGTGTACATAGTGTTAGGTAAGGTAGATTTAGTTAAAGCGGAGCTCCACCCAAAAGGGAAAGTACTGCTTTAAGCATTCCCCCCCCTCAAATGCCACATTTGGCATGTAATTTTCCTTGGGGGGGAGCAGGTACCTTTTGACAGGTACCCACTCTTACTTCCGCTCAGGCCAACTAGGCAATCTGAGCGGAAGCTCTCCTCTCCCCCTCCCTTACTGCAGTCTCCTGGGACACGTCACAGGTCCCAGAAGATTGGGCAACCATTGAGGAGGTGCAGCGCGACTCCAGTATGCAAAGCGCGCACCCGGCTGTGAAGCCGCAAGCTGTCACAGTCGGGTGCCCACACTTGTAATGCGGGCCCCGGGGAGAGGAGAGGGAGAGAACCGAGGGTTCAAGCGGCAACACCGCTGGATCGTGGGACAAGTAAATGTGTGTTTATTACAAGTCAGCAGCTACACTTTTTTTAATAAATGTAGCACCCTACAATGTAGGCGCTAGGTAAAGTGTAGTGGGCCTTGTCTGCTTATCAGAAGGGCCATGATTTTCAGCTGGGCTGTCATGGTTCCCAGGTGTGGCTGTTGAGCCTGGGGAGTCTCCCTACTGTGCTCAATGAGAGGGCTCTCATTGGGCAGTGGAGGAAACCCGGCCAATGGCTCACCCAGGCTTGTATCTACCCCAGAAAGGCAGATTCTGCAGCACAGCATTCTGGGAGTGGGTATAAGTTTTAGGGGAGCACATGACGCAGTGTCTTTGGTGGGAAGCAGAGTCCCAGGAGGGAGAGCACAGCTGTCTCTCCTCCTGTCAAGAGAAATCGGGTGTCCCAGGCTGTTTGCCTGAGGGTACAGAGGGCTGAGCTGAGCTGCAGAGAGGATCCGGTGTTCAGAGGACCAGCAGAACTGAGAGGGGTCAAGTTTCAGGAAAGCATTCCCAGTCCTGAGTACTGCAAACTGCCCCTGGGGGTCTGCCTAGTCAGAGGGGACCACTCCGGAGAAGGTCAGAGGGATCCGGGAGCTAGCTAGCCGGTGCAGGAGCAAAAGGCAAGGGGCTGCCAGTGTTGACCCTGAAGAGTAAAAGGGGGTGCCAGTATGGACCCTGAAGAGTAGAGAGGGTGCCAGTGGTTGGGCCCTGAAGTGTTAAGTGTTCAGCGTGCAGTGTACAGTAGAGTAAACGGGGTACCAGCGGTTGGGCCCTGAAGTTTTAAGTGTACAGCGTGCAGTGTTGAGAGTTGCAGCAGAAGCAGTTTACAAAGGCTACCTCAGTCAGGAAGGACTGGAGGGAACAGTACTAGACTTTTGAGCCAACCAGAGTGTCAGAAGTCAGTCTTCAGTACAGTGCTTGACATTTGAGCTAACCAGAAGTGTCAGAAGTTACACTCAAGTTCACAGACAGCAAGTCAGATTCACAAGCGCCAACGGGCGTTGACCGGCATTCAGCCAACATCAAGGCAGCGTCAGTAGGCATTTTTCTTCAAGAGACCCAATTTGTACCTAGTTGAGCCAGAGGACTATCCCACTCATTCCCTTCTCCAATCCCTATGTAAAATAAACAAAACAAAGATGCCAGACTGTTCATTGTCTCAGATCTCACACTTGGGTATTCAGCTTAAATGAGCGGCTGGCGTTTCCGGTAACCATGGCAGACCCACATCAGGCCCAATGCCTGGAAATTCTGTTACATAAATTTTAATAAACAAAAAATAACGGGATCTCCACTTTAGGTTTCACTGTAGTGGAGTCAGGGTTATTTGGGGTTGTTTACAGTTCACCTGGTGGGGTCTAAGGGCTGAGCCCCTGTCGCTCCCCCCAGGCTTCTGGAAACTACCAGAAAGTCCAGAACTTAGTGGGTGGAGGGATGAGAGTTTTCCTGATAAATGGTCAGGAGCCTGGCCAAGTGGAGGAGAATCCAGGATCCAGAGGCCTGGAGGGGACATCTGCACTGGAGGGCTCTGCGTAGTGGTGGCAGTGGACAGAGAGGAGTAGAGAGGAGAAGGAACCAGAGAGGGACCCTTACTGATTTTCAATATCATCTCGGCTGGTTGAGACACCCTGACAACCAAATAGGACCTGATCAGCAGGAGGCCTTGGCAGAAGTCACCATCTAGTGATGGTGTGAGTAACCTCTACATTTTTAACCCCCCAAAGCCCACAAGGGACATTGCAGCCGAGTGCAATATTCAGCTAGTTTTCAAAGGGACAGTATACTGTTATCCTCCCCCCTTGCTTGGGGAGTTTTCGGTTGGGGCCAGGTGTGCTGACATTTTGCAGGGAGTACTAAAGTACCTGAACTCAAGTTGAGACTTGTGACTAGCCAGGATGTACAGTTATTCCAGAGAGAGAAAAGCCTGGGATTTTTGCTAGCAGTCTGTGATCTTTTAGGTTGCCCTCAAAGTTTTACATTGACCAAATTCTGGGCATTCCTTAACCCCCCTAACCACATCCAAGGTATTTGCCCCAATAAATAACAAAACCAAAGTCCCTGGACTGGTTCTTTGACTTTGTGTGCTTGCTTAAAATGCGGGTTGCATACCTTTGCAGATAAAGTGGACCCAAACATTCAGTGGATACCGAGGGGGTAGCGCTACATGTACATCCTCATCCACTGCCCTTGCAGGTTAAGGAGGAGCAGTTAGGGGAGCTAAAAATGCAGCTCAACCACATGTTTTACCACCCCCAACTGCAATGTAAATAAACCCTAACATTGCATCAATGTACAGTGCAAAACATGTAGCCTTTCATCACAATTCTGAATGCAGTCTAACTTTGAGTCACATACTGTACATTACATTGCACACAAATAATCTATTTGTTCTTTTTAATGCATTGACAGCCTAGCTTTTAACATATATCTTTCACATAAGAAAACAGAAGGCAGACATACACAAAGCCTTCCAGTTCTTTCTGGTTGGCCTGTAGGGCCAGAGCACATTCCATTAAATCTGTAGCTTCAAATCTCTTGAGATCGGCCATAAATTCTTTTCAGAATCCAAGAATGTCCGGCTTTCTACACAGTAGTATATAATACTGTTGACCAAAGTTCCTACACCAGCATCTACTAATAGATATTAGCACACCTGGACTCCCATCTGCAGTTTTCCACAAGATACCTGCCGCCCCATGGACAATTTGGCCATGTCAAATTGCCTTTAGGCTCCGTTCACATGTAGGCGTTTTGGGGGCGTTTTTCTGCTCTAGGATCAGCTCTCAAAACGCCCAACAAGACAAATCCTATTAATTTCAATGGCCCCTGTTCACATATGAGCGTTTTGACGCTGTGAGCAAAACGCCCAACGCTCAAAAAAGTACATGAGCTTCTTTTTGGGCAGATTACAGGCGTTTTCCATTGGTCTCTATTCAATCTAAAAACGCCTGCACAAAAAACGCTTGTAAAAACGCCTGTAAAACGCCTGCAAAAACACCCATAAAAACGCCTGAAAAAACGCCCATAAAAACGCCTGTAATAGCAACCCCAGGATGTGAACGTAGCCTTAGAGTGCCATCATGAATGATATCAATCCGCCTGGTGGTACTCATTAACAGCAGAAACTGTTAGCCCCCGTTCACATTAGGTCGCTCCAACTTAGGGGGCGACCTGTGAAGTCGTGTGCAGCGCGACTTCGGCGCGACTTGCACAGACTTCACATAATGGAAGTCAATGCAAGTCGCCTCCAGGTCGCCCCGAAGTAGTACAGGACCCTTTTTCTAAGTCGGAGCGACTTGTGCCGCTCCTATTAGAACCGGTCCTGTACTACACTATGGGAGCGACGGTGCGCGACTTGTCAGGCTGACCAAGTTGCCTGACAAGTCGTACCAGTGTGAATGGACACTAAAGGGGGAACAGCAAAGCCACTGTTGGGCAGATACAGTATATATCCACTAGGACAGTGGTCATTGGCAAAACCCTGGAGACTTCTTGTGGAACCCTAGGGATCCGCAGAACCCCAGTTGAGAAATCCTGTTTTAAATACATTCTGATCCTACTGGTGCCTGAGATTTTTTCAACAGGACATTTGCTCTGCAATGAAATCACTGCACCACTATCGCTCAAGTAGTGGCAAAGGGGAGGAGAAGTTTAATGGTTTTTCCACTGCCTTTTTAGAGAACTTGATTAATTGTGGAAGAGTAGTAATATGGAGAAGGAGAGAGCAGAAGGGGCTAGGCAAGTAGGCCAACTTTTTTCTAGTAGGTCGGCTATACAGGGTTCGAATCTCTTCCTGCTGAACTGGCCGAGATTCGAACACTTAATGAACAGGCTGATTATACCAAAAGTTTTGTCTATAGTTCTATATAAAAGACATGTTTTTAATACAAATTTTTACCTTCTAGCTCTTTCTGAAAATTGTTTTCCTAATTTTTGTGTGAAATTCATGTATTTATACACAAACCCACATGCTGTAGATGGAAAGACACTTCCAACACTGCCCAATAGAAAATAACCAGATTTCTTTCTGCTTTGTGGTAACCAAAGGCTGCAGTGTTATACCTATGTAAATATGACAAAGTTAAAAGCTTTCAGCTTTCGGCTAGCCGAAATTTGTGGCACCAGGCAATGGGCATTGTTTCTATATTTTCAATTGGCGCATAAAAAGCCTGTAAAGTAATGACAACACTATACTAACCTCTTTAGGGCTGTTCTTTTTGACACTAAATTATACTCATGCCCACAAGGAAAGTCACCTTTAGGCCATGTTCACACTGATCCGACACGAAAGTTGCTCGACTTTCATTCCCAATTTGCCCTGCGACTTCAGCTCTGACTTACATGCGACTTCAATGAACAGGATCCAATTTTGATCCAACTTTGAGATGATTGCGACTTGTCTTTTGACCAATCAAAACAAATCCTTTGATTCTGGAATGGATGAAACCTTACCGAGTTTATAAAAAAAAAAAAAAAAATCGGCATGGGGTCACCCCCCCAAGATCATACCAGACCCTTTGGTCTGGTATAGATCTTGGGGGAAACCCCATGCCAAAATGAATAAAAAAAAAAGAAAATAGTATGGGGTCCCCCTCAATATCCATATTAGATCCTTATCCGAGTATGCAGCCTGGAGGGTCAGGAAAGGGGGGATGAGTAAGCACCCCCCCGTCTGAACCATACCAGGCCACATGCCCTCAACATTGGGGGGATGGGTACCTTATGGCGGGGGGGGGATCCCAGTATCCCAGTAGATCAGCAGTTTTTTACATACTCAGACCAGCCCGTGTGGCATCAACACCATGCCATGTTCAAAGTTACTTCAATCCCCTTCCCCATTCTGATGCTCAGTTTGAACTTCAGAAAGTCTTCTTCACCACATTTAGATGCCTAATTGCATTGGGTTGCTGCCATGTGATTGACTGACTAGCAATTTGTGTTACCAAGCAATTGAACAGGTGTACCTAATAAAGTGGCTGGTGAGTGTACAATTCTGTATTAGCAGGGCTTGCCCAAATACACTACATTGTCAAAATTATTGGGACATGTGGCTTTACACACACATGAACTTTAATGGCATCCCAGTCTTAGTCCGTAGGGTTCAATATTGAGTTGGTCCACCCTTTGCTGCTATACCAGCTTCAACTCTTCTGGGAAGGCTGTCCACAAGGTTTAGGAGCGTGTCTATGGGAATGTTTCACCATTCTTCCAGAAACTCTAATTCATCCCAAAGGTGTTCTATCGGGTTGAGGTCAGGACTCTGTGCAGGCCAGTCAAAAACTTGCTCATCCATGTCTTTATGGAGCTTGCTTTGTGTACTGGTCCAAATCATAAAGGCAGAAGTCCCAATACTTTTGGCAATATAGTCTGGGGACCTGGGCTGTCAGAGGTTCCAAGCTGGGTATAAACGTTGCAATTGATATGCTAATGCATTGTATCACCTTCTGCTGAATACAGTATATATAATAATTGTTATCTAAATTCTATTTCATCTATAGGAGCCCTACAGGAGGTAACAAGAGGAACTTGATGAGTCTTTGCGTAAGTGTGTGTGAAAGTTTACACAGGAGCAGGTTGCCTCAATGTTCATCTTCATTGTTAAAAACTTTTTCCCCAAAAAATTGAGGTGCTTCATTTACCGTACATTGGCAGATAAACCCTTGTAGAATATGTCTCACATAATTTGAAATACACAAAGGTAATCTTTGTGTATGAAAATCTTTTTTTTTTCTTTTTTATACAAACTGAGCCTTAATGAAGGTTTTTTAACCAGTTGCTGAACGCCCCACGTACATATAATGCGCCGCCGGCGACAAGCTCCCACTGTGTCTAGTCAATCAGATCGCCCTTCTGTTAGTAGGGAAGACAGAAATCCTGTGTTTCTGCTAAGCAGGAACACGGATCTCTGTCTTCCCACAGTTGAAGCACATCCCCCACAGTTAGCAAACACCCCCTTGGGACACATTTAATTCTTTGATCGCCCCTGATGTTAACTACTTCCCTGCCAGTGTCATTAGTACAGTGACTATGCTTATTTTTTTATTTACTCTATTAGTGTAACTGGTCCCCAAAAAAGGGTCACTAAGGCCCCGTTCACATAGGGTCGATCCGACTTCGGGTGGCGACCTCGGAGCGGCCGCCACTGACTTCATAACATTGAAGTCTATGGCGGTCGCCTCCTGGTCGCCCCAAAGAAGCTCCGGACCCTTTTTCTAAGTCGGAGCGACTTGTGTCGCTCCTATTAGAACGGGTCCGCAGCTTCCCTATGGAAGGCGACTTGCGGCGACCTGTGAGGCGACCAGGTCGCCTCACAGGTCGCCTCTATGTGAACGGGGGCTTAATGTCTGATTTGTTGCAGTCCCGCTATAAGTCGCTGATTGCCCCCCTTACTAGTTTAAAAAATTATCCCATAGTTTGTAGATGCTATAACTTTTGCGCAAACCAATCAATATATGCATATTGGGGTTTTTTAGCAAAAATATTGAGCAGAATACATATTGGCCTAAGCTGATAAAGAAATTATTTATTGGATGTGTTTTGTAGCAGAAAGTAAAAAATCCTGTTTTGTTTTTTTTTAAACTGTTGGTCTTTTTTTGTTTATAGCAAAAAAAATAAAAACTGCAGAAGTGTTTAAATACCACTTAAACAAAGCGCAATTTGTGGGAAAAAAGGACATCATTTAATTTGTGTACATCGTTGCATGACCACTCAATTGTCAGGTAAAGTAACACAGTGCCGTATCCTATAAAATGGCCTGGTCATGAGGGGGTAAACCTTCTGGAGCTGAAGTGGTTAACCACGTACATCATTGGGTTATGGTGACAGAAACAAAAATTAGCAATTCTTTCCAACAGTTTACCAACAAAAATTGTAATTTGCGAATTTACTAGATGTATATGTTTGAAAAATTAGGATGTATTATATACCTAACATATTAAACTTTGAAAAAACAAAAAAATAATAAATTATAAAATAAAAACATAACACCCACTAAGACAAGTCTCTTATTTTTTTATTACCCCCTTTCTTCTCTGGTCAACTGGATAACCATAGTAGAACACTGGGAACCTAAGATAGCATAGCCATAAAATGCATCCCTGAGCTGGGATGTGGAGGATGAAAGAGACAGTTTTCTCCCTATCCTTCACTGTGCCTTAAGCAGAACTGCAGGCATTTCAAGTGGAACTGCACTGCTTCTGATCACCACAAACCAAAAATGCTATTTAATTCTTTGCATTATTCAGAGCAATCTCCCCTATCAATGTATGTCTCCATGCTTTGTTTTGCTGAGAAATCATTTTGAAAAACACCCCCTAGCATTTCTGGTCATGACCATTTTGAGTAAGGACAGATGATTCATGTATCATTTACTTCCTGGAATCCATCTGCCCTTAGCTCAGGCATAGGCTGAGCTGAAATGCCTCCCTCCTCTCCTGAAGACTTTTGGGATGTATGACATAATTTGCCAAGGCAAGGAAACCAGGAAGTACCTGTAGAAATGTAAAAAATAAAAAATAAAAAGTTTAAAATAAGTAAATATGGTATACCTTCCTATCTATTTTCTAATGCTAGCAGCATAAGAATTACAAATAGTCCATGTTGATTGAGAGCATGACGTTCCACTTTAACATAACACTATGAGCAAGCAGGCTATTATCACAGAAGAGACATGCAATGTCACTTCTGCAATAAAATCCACTCACCTGCTTGCTCTCAGTCTTACACGTAGCTCACCTTATATCACCGCCATGGCCTCTGTGTGCCGGGACGACTGATTCCTGACTGAGTTACATCATCCCACGCCAGCCAAGACCAGCACACGGGAAGAAAATGCCAGTGAGGGACCTGGGCCATTAGAGGAAGGTAAGTTTTGTGCCTTTAGTTCAGTTTTAAGCCAAGTAGATCAAAAGGCCAAATAGTCACCCTACTGTGCTTGCTTTTCAGTTTTAGGTGTACAGACAAAAGACTGGGTTGACTTTAACTAAGGTTGGCAATGAAAAGATCAAGCAAAAAATTGGGGGAGCAAACCCTGAACATGTATATCTAAAGCCGGTGCAGCTATGAACCAAGCGACATGTATATTAAAAAAGAATAGCGCACACATGCAAAAGAAATGACTATCAAATATGGAGACAATCCATAAATAAAAATATACATGTTCAGGGTTTGCTCCCCCAATTTTTTGCTTGTTTATCATGTATTCGGTCTGACCAGACTTCTGGGGTTGAGCACCCGAACCCCCCACACACCTGTACTCTATCAGTGTCCACTATCAAGTAGATATAGCAAAGAGTGTTATCTCCAAGGGTTAGAGAGGCTGGATTCATCCTTTTTTATGGATAGTGTAGGACCCACTGACAATGGGGTACTTTGACGTAGTGGTGGGCTTGAGCACGATATGGCCATATGGTGGGACCAAATCCCCATTTTTATTTATGGATTGTCTCCATATTTGATAGTCATTTCTTTTGCATGTGTGCGCTATTCTTTTTTAATATACATGTCGCTTGGTTCATAACTGCACCGGCTTTAGATATACATGTTCAGGGTTTGCTCCCCCAATTTTTTGCTTGATCTTTTCATTGCCAACCTTAGTTAAAGTCAACCCAGTCTTTTGTCGGTACACCTAAAACTGAACAGCAAGCACAGTAGGGTGACTATTTGGCCTTTTGATCTACTTGGCTTAAAACTGAACCCCCTTCTCCAAAGCAAAGCTTTCCCCTCCACTCTGTACCCCCCGCCCTTTAAAATAAACATTCAAGCATACACATTGTAAATCCAGACTTGTTTCAGCCAGTCATATGATGAGCAGGGGTCCTTCATTTCTGATATAGTGGGGAAAATAATTATTAAATGCTAGAGATAGAATATCAACCAAAAATCCAGAAAAAAATCATAAAACAAATGCTATAAAATAAGTTGCAGTTCAATGAGTAAAATAATTATTTGATCCTCAAGCAAAACATGACTTAGTAATAAGTGGAGAAACTCTTGTTGGAAAGTACAGAGGTAAGACGTTTCTTGTGGTTGATTACTAGATTTGCACACATCTCAGGAGGGATTTTGGTCTACTTTTCTTTACAGATTTTCTCTAAATCCTGAAAGTTTCTTGGCTGTCTCTTGGCAACTCGAAGTTTCAGCTCCCTCCATAATTTTTCTATAGGATTAAGGTCTGGAGGCCAACCTTAATGTGCTTCTTCTTGAGCTAGTCCTTTGTTGCCTCGGTGGTATGTTTTGGGTCAATATCATGCTGGAAGATCCATCCACGACCCATCTTCAGTGTTCTGGCTGAGGAAAGAAGGCTCTCTCCAAGATTTTATAATACATGGCCCCGTCCATTGGGAAGAAGGTTCTCTCCAAGATTTTACAATACATGGCCCCGTCCATTGGCCTCTCAATGCAGCAAAGTCGGCCTGTACCTTTAGCAGAGAAACAGCCCCAAAGCATTATGTTTCAAGCAATGTGCTTGACTTTAGGGATGGGGTTCTTAGGGTCATGGTCAGCATTTTTCTTCCTCCAAACACGGCGAGTCGAGTAAATGCTAAAGAGCTCAATTTTGGTCTCATCAGACCACAGCACTTTCTCTCAATCCTTCTCTGAATATTTTAGATGTTCATTGTCATGACTGTACATGTGCCTTCTTGAGGAGGGGGACTCGCCGTGTTTGGAGGAAGGAAGATGCTGAAGAGCCCCCAATGGGTGTGTCATTGACAGCTTGAGATCACAGGAAGTGATTTGACTCTGACCTGGAAGAGGAGCAACTACCAATAGAGGAGGAAGAGGGCCGAACTTGAGAATTGTGAAGGTGGGTGGTGCTGTAGCACCTATTTTTCTAAACAGGAAGGGGCTTTTGGCCTTGAGCTATGTGGGTTATGCAAAAAGCTTTTCCTATGACGCCCCCCCCAAAATCCATAAACAGTATCCTACACTTTTTTACCTGATTTTCAATTATGTGTATTTCTCCATACTATATATGCCTGAGTGCCCAGTCAGTTAGTCCAATGGTGAATTAAGCTGGCCATACATATTGGCATTACTACCCCTGGTCTTTGATCATTTAAGCCATGCAAGCTGCCCGTAGCAGAAAATACTGGTGTAGTACCTAATATAAGGCATGCAATATTATTCTCTCTTCTACCACGGAAATAAAAGTCTACTCGATTATAATTAATTTTCCATCATAAACTCTGTTCTACTAAAAGTTTTCATTATTCTTTATTTTTTAAATGCAGCATATTATTCAGCACTATACAATATTACAGAGTGAAGACAAAGATACTGTACACTCACTGGCCACTTTATTAGGTACACCTGTTCGATTGCTTGGTAACACAAATTGCTAATCAGCCAATCACATGGCAGCAAATCAATGCATTTAGACATCTAGACATGGTGAAGATGACTAGCTGAATTCAAATTGAGCATCAGAGAGGGAATTTAAGAGACTTTGAATGTGACATGGTTGTTGGTGCCAGACAGGCTGGTCTGAGTAATTAAAAAAATGATGATCTACTGGGGTTTTCTTTTACAAAGATTTTATTGTAAACAAAGTAGTTGACACAATAATTCACCAAAGAGATGAATACATCAAATTTGACATATAAGAAGATTGCTGCAGGTAAGTAGTCTGTAATAGGCTACCTATAGCGCTTGCTAAAATCAATTAATTACAATAAATATTAATAAAATATAAAGTGATATACAGTCAGGTCCATAAATATTGGGACATCGACACAATTCTAATCTTTTTGGCTCTATACACCACCACAATGGATTTGAAATGAAACAAACAAGATTTGCTTTAACTGCAGACTTTCAGCTTTAATTTGAGGGTATTTACATCCAAATCAGGTGAAAGGTGTAGGAATTACAACAGTTTGTATATGTTCCTCCCACTTTTTAAGGGACCAAAAGTAATGGGACAATTGGCTTCTCAGCTGTTCCATGGCCAGGTGTGGGATATTCCCTCATTATCCCATTTACAAGGAGCAGATAAAAGGTCCAGAGTTAATTTCAAGTGTGCTGTTTGCATTTGGAATCTGTTGCTGTCAACTTTCAATATGAGATCCAAAGAGCTGTCACTATCAGTGAAGCAAGCCATCATTAGGCTGAAAAAAAAAACAAACCCATCAGAGAGATAACAAAAACATTAGGTGTGGCCAAATCTACTGTTTGGAACATCCTTAAAAAGAAAGAACGCACCGGTGAGCTCAGCAACACCAAAAGAAGCGGAAGATCACAGAAAACAACTGTGGTGGATGACGAAGAATTCTTTCACTGGTGAAGAAAACACCCTTCACAACAGTTGGCCAGATCAAGAACACTCTCCAGGAGCTAGGTGTATGTGTGTCAAAGTCAACAATCAAGAGAAGACTTCACCAGAGTGAATACAGAGGGTTCATCACAAGATGTAAACCATTGGTGAGCCTCAAAAACAGGAAGGCCAGATTAGAGTTTGCCAAACAACATCTAAAAAAGCCTTCACAGTTCTGGAACAACATCCTATGTACAGATGAGACCAAGATCAACTTGTACCAGAGTAATGGGAAGAGGAGAGTATGGAGAAGGAAAGGAACTGCTCATGATCCAAAGCATACCACCTCATCAGTGAAGTATGGTGGTGGTAGTGTCATGGCATGGGCATGTATGGCTGCCAATGGAACTGGCTCTCTTGTATTTATTGATGATGTGACTGCTGACAAAAGCAGCAGGATGAATTCTGAAGTGTTTCAGGCAATATTATCTGCTCAAATTCAGCCAAATGCTTCAGAACTCGTTGATTGAGCATGCATTTCATTTGATGAAGACAAAACTGAAGGGAAAATGCCCCAAGAACAAGCAGGAACTGAAGGCAGTTGCAGTAGAGGCCTGGCAGAGCATCACCAGGGATGAAACCCAGCATCTGGTGATGTCTATGCATTCCAGACTTCAGGCTGTAATTGACTGCAAAGGATTTGCAACCAAGTATTAAAAAGTGAAAGTTTGATTTATGATTGTTAATCTGTCCCATTACTTTTGGTCCCTTAAAAAGTGGGAGGCACATATACAACCTGTTGTAATTCCTACACCGTTCACCTGATTTGGATGTAAATGCCCTCACATTAAAGCTGAAAGTCTGCAGTTAAAGCACATCTTGTTTGTTTCATTTCAAATCCATTGTGGTGGTGTATAGAGCCAAAAAGATTACAATTGTGTCGATGTCCCAATATTTATGGACCTGACTGTATATACATAAAATTGATACATAAATTTCATTGGAATGACTGTTGTGACAATATGGTTATATATACAGCTTAATTCATAAAAAGGTCATTATAAAAAGTTCATAAAGTGACTGTGGTAAAAATATCAAGAAAAAAAGAGAAAAAAGTCCAAAGTAAGTTCAAGGATATTTTTTAAAAACCAAAATAAATAAAAAGGTAGTGAGTCTCTCGTGCAGACAAAAGCTAATTCCCAAAAACAATAGGTGCAGGTGACCTAATTGGGGAATAAAATTGTTACCAAAAATACTACACCATCCGGAGCTTTTTTGTCTTCCTTCTGATCCGGCCCGAGCTGAGATGAGAGAGAGGGGGAGCCCGCCATCCTATCTACCCAAGCAAGCCACGAGGAGACTACATTATAGCCTGGGAGGCTACTTAAGTTTGGCTGGTCTTGATGCTATAAGGCATACATGACCCACGTTTTTTGGTAAGTGATTCAATCTTACCATTTATCACTGTGAAATTGCACTGAGCACTACAGAGCGGATTGAAGAATCATCACGCTAAGCACCTGCACCTTTTTATGAATTAAGCTGTATATATCACCATATCGTCACAACAGTCATTCCAATGAAATTTATGTATCAATTTTATGTATATCACTTTATATTTTATTGATATTTATTGTAATTAATTGATTTTAGCAAGCGCTATAGGTAGCCTATTACAGACTACTTACCTGCAACATTTATACACCTTTTCTATAGCAGCTGCTATAAACACACTATTTTGTTTATTTATTTTTTTAAATTTATTAGGCTCCATGTACACGGGACGCTGGAAATGGCCGTTTAGGAGCAGTTGGGCATTTTTTTCAGAAGCCCCTGAACCCATCTACATTTTATCTTATCTGTCCATGTACACCAGGCCGTTTACAGTCATTTGCAGGCAGTTGCGTTCAGGGACTGTTTTTAGAACGCAATTATTCGCGTTCGAACGTGTGTTTCCCGGCGTTTCAAATGCACAAACGCGTCCGAACGCGTCTGAACGCGCCCGAACGCGTCTGAACGCGATGACCCACGTTTAGCGTTCGCGTTTTTCCATTTTAAAGGGGAATAATTTTTTTGACCTCTAGGAACGCTTCTAAACGCAAACGCCCGCAAACGCTGCTAAACGCCTGCTAAACGCGGGTACAAACGCGACCGAACGGACGTTTCAAACGTCCTAAAAATTCCAGCATTCAAAGGGACTTTTAACAACGTCCCGTGTACATGGAGCCTTAATCACATATTTAATTCTGAACACCGGGCGCAGGGCAGGGGCGTAACTACAGGGGTTGCAGGGGGTGCAATTGCAACCGGGCCCCATGCTCCAGGGGGCCTGCGCAGCTCCCCTTTACACCTGGATAGGAGGGGCGGCGGGGGCATCATGTAGAGAAATCACTGTCCTCCTTTTTCCTCCTGTAGCTGCAGGAAGAAAATGGAGGAGATTGGTTAATCTGTATGCTGCCCCCGCCACCCCTCCCACCCAGTTCACTTGTGTTCTGCTGTCTTTGCAGGACTTGTGAAAGGGTCCCACTGCGGGACCGTAATAAAGGGTCCAAAGATCAGTGGGAAGAGCCCCAGGCTTGAAGAGAAGGGCCCCGGCCAGGGGTCCAGGGGGCCCTTCATGGTTTCTTGCACCGGGGCCCTGAAGGTTCTAGTTACGCCTCTGGCGCAGGGCATATACTCAAGTATATTTTTTACATATAAGAAGATTCCCAACATAAAACAGGAAAAGAACATAACATAAATTCTTATGACAGTATATTTTTTTGAAGAAAATCCTAAGATTATAGGTAAAAAGTTCCTATACTCTAAGTTAAGGCTGATTACGAAATATAATCTATACACCGAGGTATATTGATGAAGTCTGTGAGGCTATTGTATTGGTTATGGATGCTCATTCATGTAATTAAACATAAGATGCTTTAACAAAGGTGTGTGGTCATTGTAACCACCGTCTCCTCTGGTATCACACTCAGCAAATCTTTAGGTCATCAGAACTATTATCCAAGGATGAACAATTAAAGAGAAGACTGGTGAGTAGAAAGATTAGTAGGAGAAAGCCAGGAAAAGGAAAGGAGAAAAGAAAAGTCAGGGGAGAGATTAGAAAAAGAGGGGAAGAGGAAGAGGGAGTCCTGCGGGGCGCGCACCAGGAGATCACTTAAATTGAGAGAAGCGTAATATTAAATATGGAGGGTTGGATAGATGACGTCCACGGTTGCCATACTTTAAGGAATTTATCATGGGAATCAGTAGCTACAGCTGTCAGTTTCTCATTTGTCATGATATCATTCATATGGTTCTTTACAGCTTCAAAGCTGAGCAGCGTGGTTTTCCAAGAATGAGCAATAGTTAACTTAGTGGCAATAAACAAATGCTGAGCCATTCGGCGTTCAGAGTGGGATAATTTAGGTATTGGTTTTCAGAGAAGGGCCTCATAGGGGTCTTTTTTAACCACTTGCCGACTGCCTAACGCCGATCTACGTCGGCAGTCAGCCCCTCACAGGCAAAGTGACGTAGGGCTACGTCACTAGCTTGTGAGGGTCTAGGGAGCGAGCGCGCGCCCCCGGAGGCGCGCTCCCGCGTGGTCACGGACCCCCCCGCGCGTGTGACCAGCGGACCCGATGTCCGCCGGTCACTCGGCGATCGGCGGGGGAGAGGGAGAAAGGCAGGCAGCTTGTGTAAACAAGCCACCTGTCATTCTCCTCGGTGTAAAGACACTGATCACACGGATCTACTATGTAGATCCGTTGATCAGTGTCCTTACAGCTGAAGCCACAGCCAATCACAGTAGAAAGCACGCCCCTAGGGACACACATAGCCCCTCCCTCCCAAATAAAGTTAACCCCTTCACTACCAGTGTATTTTTACAGTAACAGTGCATATGTATAGCACTGATTACTGTAAAAATGTCACTGGTAACCCCAAAAGTGTCAAAAATGTCAGTCAAGGGTCCGATCTGTCCGCCACAATGTCGCAGTCCCGCAAAAAAAATTGCAGATCGCCGCCATTACGCGTTAAAAAAAACCCAACAAAAATGACAAAAATTTTTCCCTTTGTTTTTTGCGATTTTTTTTACCAAACATAGGTAGCATAAAACAAATTGGCCTAAAATGTTAAAAAATTTTGATCTTTACATTTTTTTGGGGGGGAATTTCATATAACAAAATGTGAAAAATATTGCTATTTTTGCTAAATTGACGCTCTTTTTTTGTTTATAGCGCGTGATCAAAAAATCGCACAGGTGATCAAATACCACCAAAAGAAAGCTCTGTTTGTGGGAAAAAAAGGACGCCAAATTTGTTTAGGTACAGCATCGCACGACCGCGCAATTGTCCATTAAAGTCACGCAGTGCCGAATCGCAAAATACCCCCTGGTCGGAATGGGGGTAAAATCTTCCGGGCTTAAGTGGTTAAGATTTATGTGAAATACTGTATGTTACGAAGAAGGGTATAGACCATGGGTGTCCAACCTTTTGGCTTCTCTGGGCCACATTGAGTGTAGAGAAATAGAGTAGAGTAATAAAACGCCGCCACACCCTTCCCGTGCTGCCGCGCCACCCCCCAGCACTAATTTTACACAACTAGTGGATGATCCCCTCCGAGGCTGCCTCTGTGGCTGTGCCCCCAACTCGACTTCCTTCCTCCCCAGCAAAAAAATAAATAAAAATGTCAGCGGGCAGTGGGCCACATTGCCTGCGGTTCCGGGCCGCATGTGGCCCCTGGGCCGCAGGTTGGACATGCCTGGTATAGAACCTGACCCATAATCTGCAATCCCTAGGACATACCCACCATATATGAGCCATGGTCCCCTTCTGTAGACAACCCCGATAACACAAAAGAAAATATGATGGAATAAACCTGGCCAACCTAGACGGAGTATAGTACCCTCTATATCACACCTTATATGCATTCTCCAAAATTAGGACATTCCTAGAGCATTTCGAAAGGGCTGTTGTCATAAGCTGCCAATCTTCCTGGTCCAGCTGTTTTCCCAGGTCTTTTCCCCATTGTAAGTGATATGACCGAGTTGGGGGTTTTCTATGGGAGATGATGGAGGTATAGAGGAGCGATATTAATCCTGGGGAGTGGGGTCGAGCCCTGCAACGTCTTTCAAAAAGGAGTTAACGTATACGGTTTAGGTTTAGACTTTACAAGTTGTTGAAGAAAGTGTCTGAGTTGTAGATATCTATAATGTTCATGCAAGGGGATACCATGAGAGAATCTGACAGTTTCAAAAGTAAGCATTTTTGTAGGTATAAATAGAGAGTGAATGTCAACGAATCCTTTATCTGTCCACCAGGAAAATTGTTGGGGATTTTCACAGCCGGGAGGAGACATTGGACAATCGGTAAAGCGTAGGAATGGTAAATGAGGGGGGATTAGGCTAGCCGAAAATTTTACGCAATCCCATAATTGGAGGGAATGAGTCAAGCAAGGCCCTAATTTTGGCAGACGATATTTAGGGGGAAGTCAAGGTACGGAGGAGATAGGGGAGGGGTGGGAGTCCACCAGATCGATTGTGGCCCACAATGGCATTTGAAAAGTGTCATGTAAGTGTGACAATGGGGCAATGTTTGCTGCTGTGTAGTAAGCTGGTAAATTGGGGACCGAGAAGCCCCCATTGATTCTACGAGCATATAAAACCTGTTTATTAATTTGAGGGCGTGAGGATCCCACATAAACGTCAATAGTTTACGCTGGTGAATACAGAGAATATGTGAAGGGATCAGAACCGGCAATACTCGAAAAAAATATAATAATTTCGGAAGATAAGTTATACGAACTGCTGTAATCCTGCCAAACCATGGAATTGGAAGATGAGACCAAGAAGAGAGCATTTCAGTCAGCTCTTTAAAGAGAGGTGGAAAATTAGCTTGGTTTAACCCATCGTATGTAGGAGACAGTCGGATCCCTAGATAGGGTAGGGAAGACATCATTGAAACGGAAAGGCTGATTTTAAGGATTCTATATCAGGAGGGGATAAATTAACAGACATTGCTTTACACTTGGTAGGACCTGAAAGGGATGCAAATGAATCAAGAAGAGCAAATAGATTGGGCAGATAGACTCTGGGAGCTGTTAGGGTCAGCAAGATATCATCAGCAAATAAAGAAATCTTATGGGTCGATCCTGCAACTTCAATGCCTCTGATATCAGGATGAGAGCGAACCGCCTCCGCCAAGGGTTCCAAGGCCAGAAAAAATAGAAGTGGAGATAACGGACAGCACTGACGGGTGCCCCTCCTGATAGGAAAAAGCAAAGATTCCAACCCATAGTATTTAATTTTGGCCTGGGGGGGGGGGGGGTCATACAACGCCGCAAGCCAAGTCAAAAAAGAGGTACCAAAGCCGTAGTGGTGGAGTACAGTCATTAGGTAGGACCAGGACAAAGTGTCGAAAAGCTTTATTCACAGCTTCTACTGGGGTTTTCATGCACAACCATCTCTAGGGTTTACAGAGAATGGTCCGAAAAAGATAAAATATTCAGTGAGCGGCGGTTGTGTGGAAGAAAATGCCTTGTTGATATCAGAGGAGAATAGGCAGACTGGTGCAAGATGATAAAAAGGCAACAGTAACTCAAGTAGCAGACAAGGTATGCAGAATACCATCTCTGAACGCACAACACATCGAACCTTGAAGCAGATGGGCTACAGCAGCAGAAGACCACACAGGGTGCCACTCCTGTCAGCTAAGAACAGGAAACTGAGGCTACAATTCGCACAGGCTCACCAAAATTGGACAATAAAAGATTGGAAAAACGTTGCCTGATGAGTCTCAATTTCAGCTGCAACATTCAGATGGTAGGGTCAGAATTTGGCAACAACAACATGAAAGCATGGATCTATACTGCCTTTTATCAATGATTCAGGCTGGTGGTGTAATGGTGTGGGGGATATTTTCTTGGCACACTTTGAGCCCCTTAGTACTAATTGAGCATTGTTTATATGCCACGGCCTACCTGAGTATTGTTGCTGACCATGTCCATCCCTTTATGACTACAGTGTACCCATCTTCTGATGGCTCCTTCCAGCAGGATAATGCACCGTGTCACAAAGCTCAAATCATCTCACCACTGCTTTCTTGAACATGACAATGAGTTCACTGTACTCCAATGGCCTCTACAGTCACCAGATCTCATCCAATAGAGCACCTTTGGGATGTGGTGGAACGGGAGATTCGCATCGTGGATGTGCAGCCGACAAATCTGCAGCAACTGCCTGATGCTATCATGTCAATATGGACCAAGATCTCTGAGGAATGTTTCCAACACCTTGTTGAATCTATGCCACGAAGAATTAGGGCTGTTCTGAAGGCAAAAGTGGGTCCAACCTGATACTTGCAGGGTGTACCCAATAAAGTGACCGGTGAGTATATAGTGCTGTAGCATTCATAAATAGATTGTAATATATCGTATGGAAGAAGTATTGGTTAAATGCCAGAGAGGTGCATAGTGCATTTGTTAAATTGAGAGAGTTTAAGGACAAGGTTCTTGGTGATCTGTTGAGCTAGGATGACATGTATTTTGGAGATGATGCGTACAAAGATGCATTACCAATCATAGATGTTCTCAGAGGCGTAACTAGAACCTTCAGGGCCCCGGTGCAAGAAACCATGAAGGGCCCCCTGGACCCCTGGCCGGGGCCCTTACCTTCAAGCTTCGGGCTCTTCCCACTGATCCTCGTTGTGGGGCCCTTTATTAGGGTCCAGCAGTGGGCCCCCTTTCACAAATTCTGCAGTGGGCCCCCTTCCTGCCATCTTGGGGCCTCTCCATGGTAGTGGAATGCCAGGGCCCGGTCGCAAGTGTGACCTTTGCGATCCTGGAAGTTCACCCACTGGTGTCAGTAGTTTTTATTTTTTGGTATTTTAATTGTATTATTTTTTATCATTTCATTTTATTTTTTACAATGTCACTGACTATGACTCTGTCCATTCAGAAAAGGAAGGAGCTGGTAAATTTACATATTTAGTGACCCCTTCCTGGTTCTCTATTGTGACACATCCCCTGCAGCAACCGGCAGGAGAGGGGAGGGAGCACAGTGGGGGGACAAGATAGCACACAGGGGCCCAGAGCCAGCAGAACACAAGTAAACTGGATAGGAGGAGTGGCGGGGGCAGCATACAGAGGAACCAATCTCCTCCATTTTCCTCCTGCAGCTACAGGAGGAAAAAGGAGGACAGTGATTTCTGTACATGCTGCCCCTGCCGCCCCTCCTATCCAGGTGTACAGGGGAGCCGCACAGGCCCCCTGGAGCATGGGGCCCGGTTGCAATTGCAACCCCTGCAACCCCTGTAGTTATGCCCCTGGATGTTCTTGATATTAGAAATGTAGGTAATGGCCAAAGCTGGCCATAGACAGTTGTGAATTTTTTTTTAAGATACTGTAGATGCAAACCGGTTAAAGTAGTATTAAATTCTTAGCGTTAGCTTTGCACATTGAGAATAAGAAAATAAACATTCCCCCCCAGTAAACTAGTTGTGAAAAATGTTACTCCTGTTCTTGAAGTATAAAACTTTTAATGCTGCTGGCTCCTGTTCTCCTGAATTTCTGCTCTTTACAGGGAAGAATTAAGAGTGCAAGTGGAATCTCAAGCTAGTGTGTTATCTTGGAGAAGAGGGAGTGAAGAATCAGGTGAGTGTCTTGTCATCCTAGCCAGGGATCTGCAAACTACGGCCCCCCAGCTCTGTAAAACTCTGACATTCACAGACATGACTAGGCTTGATGGCAATTGTAGTTCCTGAACAACTGGGGGGCCATAGTTTGGAAACCCCTATCCTAGACTTTGGGGCTGCATGTTTCAAATGATGCACTCAATGTAGGGAGTCACAACTGCAGTTCCTGCATGTAAGGGTGGCTCCATATGATGCTGTGACAGAAAGGAGCCACCCAGAAACAGGAAACCTGAGATAGCAGTCATGCTTTCAGCTTAGAGTGGAAAATATGCAAGGTGTAAGAAGCTAAATACTCACTAAATATTAAATCAGCTGCTGAAAGTACTTAAAAACAGAGGGTTTGATATCACTTTAAATGTAGAAAGGACGTTCAGTGTGTCATCCAGATACCGTATATGTGAAATTGAAGGGGAAAAAGATATTCTCAGATCTTTTGTCATTTAATCACAGTTTGAAATAAATTCCAAATTAAAATGGTACATTTTTCAGTTAAAGAGGAAGTAAACCCTCCTCAGGAAGTTGTACCTATAGGTAAGCCTATGATAAGGCTTACCTATAGGTACTGTAAATATCTCCTAAACATGTACCGTTTAGGAGATATTTACCTTTTATGCAGCCAGTGACGTCACTGGCGCATGCGCTCTGAAGGAACGGCAGATCGTGCCGTTCCTTCAGAGCCCCGTGCCGTGACCGTCGGCTCCCGCGCGCGTGCGCGGGAGTGACGTCACCGCGGCTCCGGCCAATCAGATGGCCGGATGCCGCGATCCCGGAAGACGGGCGACTATACATGTCGCCCGTCATACAGGTAAGCGGACGGCACGGCGGGGGCTCGTTCTAAGGTAAGTATTTCATAATGAGCTAGTATGCGATGCATACTAGCTCATTATGGGTTTCTCTTTCAGGTTGTAAAGAAGAGGAAAAAAAAAATTCTTGGTGTACAACCTCTTTAAGTCAGAGCTTTAATTGGTAAATGTCAGCTTTCAGAACAACTTATGCTAAGTTAGGAAAATTAAATGAGGAAGATAACGGGGGGGGATTGCTGCACAAGCTAAGGCTTAACCAGTCCCTACTGGCTCTGTTTAACTTGAACTAATAAGTCTCATTAGTGCCAAATACTTTCGCAAGTACATTTAATGACACTTTGGAATTACTGGATCTCTGTATTGATGGTGCCTAAGGTGTGCTTGAATCTTCATGTAGCTCACAAATAAATATAGAGGGTCTTGTTTAAAAATGACATACACATTCTACTTGGTAATATCTATACTGAAGAAAAATCCTCAACAATCAAGGACTTTCAGGCTCCATTCACACCTGAGCATATTGTTTTCCGGCGTTTATTTGGGCTTTTCTTTTTAGGCTTTTTTAAGGCGTTGTTTTCAGACTTTTTTCAGGCTTTTTTTGCAGGTGTTTGGAGGCAGGCATTGACATCTAACAAAAAAAGAAGCTCATGTACCCAGATGTGAACAGGGACCTTTGAAATGAACGGGATTTTGCTTGTTGGGCGTTTTGAGACTTCAGACATGAGCGTTTTACGAGCTGAAATACGCTCAGGTGTGAACAGGGCCTCAGGGAAAAAGTGAACCGCTAGGATAATGACAATTTGGAAAGAGAATAATTGGACTAGATGTTGCATGGTTTGAAGTTGCTATTTCTTAGGCCTCTTTCACACGGAGCGGACCGTATTGCGATCCGCTCCGGCACTTTTTTTTTTACGGACACACAAGTGTCATCCGGTCCATATGTCCGCATATCATCCCATCCCTTTGCGGATGATATACGGACATAATGTATGTCTATGGGGATTGCGGATGTCAGCGGATGACACCGCTGACATCCGATTTTGCGTCCTTTCTACTTTTTAAACGGAAGAAAAATAGGGTTCTGTTCCGTTCCAAAAAACGGAACAGAACTGAAAGGACGCAAATCGGATGTCAGCGGATGGTCATCCTCTGACATCCGCAATCCCATTGACATGCATTATGTCCGTATATCACCCGCAAACGGATGGGGTGATATACGGACATATGGAACGCCCATGTGAAAGAGGCCTTACACAGCAAATAATTCTAAGTTAAATATGAACCTTTTTTCAGAAATATCTTATTAGGATCTTTATTCATATGTCATGGTTGTATGCTGGGTGGAGCTGTGGTCCAACAACTAGAACAGCCATTCTCAACCAGGATTTTGTGGAACTCCAGGGTTCCTCTAGAGCAGTGTTCCCCAAACTGCAGACCGGGGGCCGGATGCTGCTCTTTGCGTGCTTTTTTCCAGCCCTTGGGGCACTATTTCTTTCACTGGCGCCAACTGAGGGGTACAGTTGCTCCCAATCACACCAATGATGAGACTCAATTTCCAATAATGACACCAATGATGAGGCACAGTTCCTCCCAATGACACCAGCAATGGGGCACAGTTCCTCTTAATGACACAAACAATGGGGCACAATTCCTCTTACTGACACCAAAGATCCCGACTACAGCTTTTAGAATAACAGAACAGCGACTGCATCTGGTTGTATGCTGTCACTGTTCTGACAAAAATGTTCCATCTGACTCAACTACAAAGAATGTAGGGCAGGAAGGTAGTGACACAGCCACCCACGGAGCAAATACTGGCCAGTTCACAAGGAACTAGTCAAATTTTGCACAGTGTATATCAAGTTTTAAAAGCAAGTTTGGGCTTTAGATAAAATTTAGGAGAGATAAAATGGTATCTACAGCATTATCACATGAAAGAGCAAGAACACCCTGGCCCATTGTCATTGAGGTACATCAATAGCTTATCATCTGACTAAGAACACAAGAGGAAGAATTATTGAAGTATGAGCAGTGTTAATTTTGTCAACTAAAATATTTTTGTAGACTATTTTAGTTGACTAAAATACAACTAAAACGAAAACAATTGAGATTACTAAAATATGCTAAAAGAAAAAAATAAATTAATAAAAAGGCTTTTCTTATTTTTTTTTTCTTGATATTTAATCTTGTGTAGCAGGTTTTCCAGGCCTGTGGCCTGATGTGGGTCTGCCGTTGGTACCAATTACCTCTCCAGCCCATGTGAGCTTGAATTGTAGAACTGCTCACACTGCTGTACTGCAAAGTCACTGAATACTTCCCTCCCGCCTTGCACTGGCTTGAGGTAGTATGTTGTAGGATTCTGAAAAGCTGCAGCTTCCAACTGGCACACTCTGTACAATTCATGGCCCAACCGCAGGCGCCCCCTTTAACCTTGAACTCTTCAGGGTCCACTGACTATGTACCCCCTCTGTCACTTCAGGGTCCTCAACCTAGGTACCCCCTTTCACCACTAGCTGGCACTGGATCCCACCGAACCTCCACCGGAGTGGTCCCCTCTAACTTCAGGCAGACCCCCAGGGACAATCCTCAGTACTCACTACCTGTGTAGGCTTTCCTGGGACTGGACCCCTCTGACTCTCTGCAGGTTCTCGGCACACCGGATCCCCTCAGCTTAGCTCAGCACCCATTGGATCTGCAGTCAACACCCCCCGAGATCCTCTTCCTCAGGCAGGAGGAGAGACAGCCGTTCTCTCCCTCCTGGGACTCTGCTCCCGCCAAAGACGTTGTGTGATGCGTCACCCCCAAACTTATACCCACTCCCAGAATCCTTTGCAGCATAATCTGCATTCTGGTGTAGTTACAAGCCTGGATGTGTCCCCTGATTGGGTTTCCTCCACCGCCCTATGAGAAGCCTCTCACAGGAGCCAGGGGGGAGACTCCCCCTGCAGCAGGCACACCTGGAAACCATGACACCCTGAGTAAACAAATCACAGCCCTGCTGTTAGGCAGACAGGGCCCACTATACGTTTACCTAGCACCTACCTGTAGGGTGCTACACTTGGTAATATAATCAGGTAATATGTGCAATTGCATTACAGTCAATAGAGTTTACAGTTTTTTGGGTTTTTTATATTGTTGTACTTCAGCTTGTCAAAATATTTTGGTTTCATTTGTAAAGACGTTATAGATCGCAACAGCTAAGCCCCCGTTCACACTGGGGCGACCTGTCAGGCGACCTGGTCGCTTGACAGGTCGCCTGCCATACAGAAGCTATTGACCCGTTCTAATAGGAGCGATACAAGTCGCTCCGACTTAGAAAAAGGGTCCGGAGCTTCTTTCGGGCGACCCGGAGCGACCTGCATAGACTTCAATGTTATGAAGTCCGTGCCGGCCGCTCCGAGGTCGCGGTGCGAGCAGCACGCCGTGACCTGTGAGGTCGCCCGGCGAAGTAGCGTCGCCCCAGTGTGAACGGGGCCTAAATATGTGTCTGTAGTGCATGTTCAAATCTTAATACAACAAATAATAACATGTTTTTCGATTTTTACTCCAGGAGTATAAAATGAGTTTGGCGATTCAGGAGAAATGCTTAAATAATGCATTCAAATTTAACCAAACCCATTGGATTTTAGTTGACTAAAATGAACTGGAGATTGTTGTCGACTAAAATACGTCCAAAACGAAAACAATTCAGATGACTAAAATACGACTAATTAAAATAAAATGGCATTTCAGTCAGAAGACTAAAATATGACTAAAACTAAAATGGCATTTTAGTCAAAAGACTATAACTAAAATGAAATCGAAATTTGACATCAAAATTAAGTACTGGGTAATTGGATCTCCCCGAATTATCCAACTGGGCCTCTAGCTTTTCTGATTTTAAGAAAACTAAATTTTGAATGGCAAATATGGGTCTGATTATTAAAAAAGAATAGCGCAACCATGCAAAAGAAATGACTATCAAATATGGAGACAATCCATAAATAAAAATGGGGACTCAGTTCCACCACATGGCCATATCGTGCTCAAGCCCACCACTGCGTCAAAGTACCCCATTCTCAGTGGGTCCTACACTATCCATAAACTTCCCAGCAAGGAGTGTTATCTCCAAGGGTAAGAGAGGCTGGATTCACCACTTTTTTATGGATAGTGTAGGACCCACTGATAATGGGGTACTTTGACGCAGTGGTGGGCTTGAGCATATGGCCATGTGGTGGAACTGAGTCCCCATTTTTATTTATGGATTGTCTCCATATTTGATAGTCATTTCTTTTGCATGGTTGCGCTATTCTTTTTTAATATACATGTTGCTTGGTCCATAGCTGCACCGGCTTTAGATATACATGTTCAGGGTTTGCTCCCCCAATTTTTTGCTTGTTAAATATGGGTCTGATTCACTGAAATTAATTGACAAGAAAAAAGCACACAAAATAGGTTTTCTCAAAGGCACCCAATCACATTTCAGTGTAAAAAGTAGAACTAAAGGAAAACCTTTTGTTTTATTCATGTAGATAGAGTAAGGAAGAGTTAGAAACCTTGTCAAGTTTTTTATATGAAAACAGTTTTTTATTATGGAGATTTCCTTTCACTTCCTGTCTCAGGAAAACAGGCCAAAAAGAAGTATGACGAAATTCCTTTAGGCTGGGTTCACACTGGTGCGAACACAGCCATTGCCTGTGATTCACACCGCGTTGCTGTACAGATCACATGCCATGTCTGTGCGATGTGAATTCAACCTTACAGTTTGTATGGCTGAATTTGCATCACATTCGGACCAATATGCCACAGGACCCTTTTTTTGGTCTGCACTGGAATCAGATCGCATGGGTGTGAAATTTCTGTACTATTTCACAGTTTGCGCTGCGATCTGGGGACTGATCTGGGGGTGTCAATAACTTTTTATTGACACCCACAGCAGTTTGCAGATTGCAGTAATAACTGCCTGCAAGTTAGATACATTGTGGGAACCCTTAGGCTAAGTTCACATATGATTGGCTGCGGTTTCATACCTGGGGTCCGGTGTGTACCTGTTCACTGGTTAAGGTGCGATTGAGGTCCGAATTTTTTCCTCAATTCACACATTAGTGATCAGCCCCCAGGGCAATCACCCACATATGATCGCTGTTTGAGTGATTAGAGGTGAATGGATGGAATTAGCTGTGAGAGCTGGCAGCCTCCGGTTGCGTGCTGCAGTTCTTGTAACTGATCACACATAGGGTGAATTTTCAAGTATGAATGCACCCTTACAGGCAGTGGAATCAGTGAAAGAACTTTTCCCCATGTAGGAGGGGGAAGGAGGAGGCGTGTCCTCATCGGATCATTGGTTTTATCTCCAAATACAGAAAGGTTTTTTCACAGTAAGAGCTATGAAAATGTAAAATAGACTCTCTCAAAAGCTGGTTCTGGCCAGCTCAGTAGATTGCTTTAAAAAAAAGGCCTGGATTCTTTCTTAAATGTACAAAATATAACTAGATAGTAACATTTATAGGTAAAGTTGATCCAGGGAATATCTGATTGCCTCTCAGGGGGTCAGGAAGGAATTTTTTTTCCCCTGCTGTAGCAAATTGGCTCATGCTTTGCTGGGGTTTTTTGCCTTCCTCTGGATCAACTGCGGGTATAGGATTGTGTATATGGGATTGTTTTATTATTGGTTTAACTAAATAGACTTGTGTATTTTTTCAATATGACTATTTAACTATAAGGTTTACAAAGAATGGCACAAAGAAAAATGGATCATTCTTGTCTTTCATCAGGGGTTCAGAATACTGTCGGTGATATAAATGTTTAGTAAATGTTTTCTTAGAACACATTAGTTCACTTAATACCAGAAGAACTTTACTTCATTGCCACTTTATGACAGAAATCTGTTTTCCAATGGCTACTGTCATCCAGGTAATGTACCATGTCACAAAGTCTGCATTATCTTGTGAATTGTTCCATGAATGATGATGGTTTACTCCAATGGCCTGCATGGTCCCTACATTTTTAATCCAGAGTAGCTTTAGGATAAGCTTGAACAGGGGGTTTACAAAATAAATGTTTGGCCAACAAACCAAAAGAAAATGTGTGATTCAGTTAAGTAAGAATAAACTTAAAGTGATACTAAACACACACTGTTTAATTTACATTGTCCCTTCTATTTCTGTATGCGGATAGTGTGACGGTGGCGGGTATCAGACCCCTGCCTTCTCACTAACTCGTGACCAAGGACCAGGCAATCTCACACCCTGCCGTCACTTGCGTAACAATGCCACTCTCAGCTGCACCCGGCACACAGATTTTCCAGCTTGCGGGACCACAATCTAGATGCCTGCAGGCTGAGAGCGATTGTCACCGGGCTAATTAAGCAATTAACCCTTTCTCTGCCACCACGTCTACGTTATGATGAGCCCACAGGACGCTCGTAATTTTTGAAATACCAATTATGATTTTAGAATAATCATCTGTAACACGCGCTGTCAACGCAGACAGGAATGTCCAGAGGATTTATTCTAGACAGTAGCGCTCTTCAAGAGACAGGTTCTTTGGTAGCCTTGCATTAAGAGCTTAGTGACAAGATTAACACTTTTCAAAATAAGGTTTAATAATAAAAAGGTTAAAATTGGTGCAAATAAAAATATTTACAGAAAAATGGGTTTCAAAGAAATAGAAACACAATTCAGCAATTTAGAAAAATAAGATAAAGAATTAGAAATGAAAATACTTGCAGTCAATGTCCTGAGTAGTATCAGAGTTTCAAAAGCTGAGCATGTGTGATCGGTTCTCTACTTGATAGATGTTTCTTTCGTGATGTTACATGAGAACTGAGAACTCATCTGTTTCTCTCCTTTTTCTCTCAGACCGCAGGGGGTGTCACCAGATGTCCTTGACCAATAAACACACAGGCCATGGGCGGCCCTAAGGCTCAGACAATGCCAAGGAATCTCCCGTTTAGACAGATTTATAACAGAATTCATATCTCAAAATATGTAATGGTTACATTCTTTAAACTGCCAGTTCCTCATTCAGCATGTGATTTACCTTCAAACGATATTAAACATGAATATATTTATCATACAGGGAATATCTTATCGCTTTTTTCCATTCTATATGTGACAGAGTGGTCATGCATGGTCTCGTCCCATTCAATATTTTATTTCTCATCCAAATATGTACTTTTTGTTAATGTGTCATGGTTCTGTCTGCATTTATGAATTGGGTATGGATTTGTTAGATGTATTGGTACATCTCAAATTAACAATTTGGCTGGGGAATTTACGACTCAGCTCTGGTTAACCCTAATAAACATCTGCTCCGTTTACGACCTGTCCTGTCCTACACATCTGTCAGGCTTCCTGTGAGTGGCCTTTTGTTTTTTAAACTGTCATGGCTGCTGGAGACAAAATGGTTGCTTGACAAAATGGTATATCCAGTGCAGGATACCATTACAGATAGTGCCACTGTAATTATTTTAATAAAAAAACAAAACATCTAAGTACCTTTTTCCTAATGACACATGTCGCATGACCCAGCTGGTCACATGTTCAAAAAAAAAACAAAAAACAGCCTTTGGAATACAGAGTAAAAATAAATAATTAATATCAATAATCTGTTTTAAATTGTCATACAAATATATATTCGAAATCAAATCTTTATTATTTTTTGGCAATACCATGGTGTGGGCAGATTTCTGCCAGTCACGGGCTGTGTCACACCCCTTCAGTCTGTGTCTTAGAATAGGAGGAAGGCGTAGCCTTCATCAATCTACATGTATTATCCTGCCCCCATTCTGTTGTGTGGGTTAGTGAGCATGGAGGAAGAGGGAGGGAGTGGGCTGTCATTTACCACTGTGTATACACCCACATGTCTGACTCTATAGTCACATGGGCTGAATTGGGGATATGGACAGAAGGTGGAGATAGAAAACAGCAGGATCAGCCAGGTTTTTTGCAGAATACAGAAAATGAATCTCATAGTGACTGGGTGAGGAAGAACAGCACGTACTACATCATTTATTGATCATTTTTTTTCTGATGTGAGTTTAGTGCCACCTAAAAGGCTGCCATATATGGATCGTAATCCGCCAGGTCAGCAGGCTGATTGTACACTAGTCGATAATTGTTATTTATTGTAGCCTTTTGATGGGAGGGGGCATACTTGGGGCTTTAACCACTTTCCGACCGGCCCATTGCAAAAACACGGCCAGAAAGTGGTTGTCTAGTTCTGGGAGGGCGTACATGGACGTCCTCCCAGAATCGCACTCCCGCGCGCCCCCTGGGGCACGCACACGAGAATGTCCGTGCTCGCCGGGTCCCGGGGACCCGACGCATCACGGACCGTGGTAAAGGGCCAATGAGAGCGGTCCTTTACCACATGATCACTCCGTCCAATGACGGAGCGATCACGTCACAACAAATCGGCGCATGTCCGGTTCATTTCTCTCCTCTCCTCGGACGCTGTACACAGCAATCGGTACAGTGTGCGAGGAGAGGAGAGAGACTGCAGCTGCACGCCTCCTCTGCCTCAACTGTGCCCCATCAGTGCCTCATTGTGCCCCATCAGTGCCTCATTGTGCCCCATCAGTGCCTCATTGTGCCCCATCAGTGCCTCATTGCGCCCCATCAGTGCCTCATTGCGCCCCATCAGTGCCTCATTCATGCCCCATCAGTGCCTCAGCCGTGCCCGATCCATGTATCATTCGTGCCTCATCCATGCATCATCCGTGCCTGATCCATGCATCATCCGTACCTCATCCATGCATCATCCATGTCACATCCGTGCCCACCCATGCCACCTCAGTGCTCATCAATGCCACATCCGTGCCCATCCATGTCACATCCATGCCACATCCGTGCTCATCCGTGCTCATCCATGCTCATCCATGCCTCATCTGTGCGACATCTGTGCCTGCCCATGCTGTCTCAGTGCTCATCCATGCTACATCCATGCTCATCCATCCCACATCTGTGCCCGCCCATGCCACCTCAGTGCTCATCCATGCCACGTCAGTGCTCATCCGTGCCACATCCATGCCACCTCAGTGCTCATCCGTGCCACATCCATGCCACTTCAGTGCTCATCCGTGCCACGTCAGTGTTCATCCATGCCACATCAATGCCACGTCAGTGCTCATCCATGCCACATCCATGCCACATCAAAGCCACGTCAGTGCTCATCTGTGCCACATCCATGCCACGTCAGTGCTCATCCATGCCACATCCATGCCATGTCAGTGCTCATCCATGCCACATCAGTGCTCATCCGTGTCACATCAATGCCACTTCAGTGCTCATCCATGCCACATCCATGCCACGTCAGTGCTCATCCATGCCACACCCATGCCACTTCAGTGCTCATCCATGCCACGTCAGTGGTCATCTGTGCCACATCAATGCCACGTCAGTGCTCATCCATGCCACGTCAGTGCTCATCCGTGCCACATCCATGCCACGTCAGTGCTCATCCGTGCCACATCCATGCCACGTCAGTGCTCATCCGTGCCACATCAATGCCACGTCAGTGCTCATCCGTGCCACATCCATGCCACGTCAGTGCTCATCCGGGCCACATCCATGCCATGTCAGTGCTCATCCGTGCCACATCAATGCCACGTCAGTGCTCATCCGTGCCACATCCATGCCACGTCAGTGCTCATCCGTGCCACATCAATGCCACATCCATGCTATGTCACTGCTAATCTGTGTCACATCCGTGCCATGTCAGGGTGCTCATCTGTGCCTCATCCATGTCACGTCAGTGCTCATCCGTGCCACATCAATGCCAAGTCAGGGCTAATCCATGCAACATCAGTGCTTATCACTGAAAACTGAGCAAGTGCAGAGCTGCCAACACTGCTCTGCAAAATCCCTAGGCGGAATTGGGGATATGGACAGAAGGTGGAGATAGAAAACAGCAGGATCAGCCAGGTTTTTTGCAGAATACAGAAAATGAATCTCATAGTGACTGGGTGAGGAAGAACAGCACATACTACATCATTTATTGATCATTTTTTTTCTGATGTGAGTTTAGTGCCACCTAAAAGGCTGCCATATATGGATCGTAATCCGCCAGGTCAGCAGGCTGATTGTACACGATAATTGTTATTTATTGTAGCCTTTTGATGGGAGGGGGCATACTTGGGGCTTTAACCACTTTCCGACCGGCCCATTGCAAAAACACGGCCGCAAAGTGGTTGTCTAGTTCTGGGAGGGCGTACATGGACGTCCTCCCAGAATCGCGCTCCCGCGCGCCCCTGCGCGCCCCCTGGGGCGCGCCCACGAGAATGTCCATGCTCACCGGGTCCTGGGGACCCGATGCATCACGGATCGTGGTAAAGGGCCAATGAGAGCGGTCCTTTACCACATGATCGCTCCGTCCAATGACGGAGTGATCACATCACAACAAACCGGCGCATGTCCGGTTCATTTCTCTCCTCTCCTCGGACGCTGTACACAGCAATCGGTACAGCGTGCGAGGAGAGGAGAGAAACTGCAGCTGCACGCCTCCTCTGCCTCAACTGTGCCCCATCAGTGCCTCATTGTGCCCCATCAGTGCCTCATTGTGCCCCATCAGTGCCTCATTGTGCCCAATCAGTGCCTCATTGCGCCCCATCAGTGCCTCATTGCGCCCCATCAGTGCCTCATTCGTGCCCCATCAGTGCCTCAGCCGTGCCCCATCCATGCATCATCCGTGCCTGATCCATGCATCATCCGTGCCTCATCCATGCATCATCCGTTCCTCATCCATGCATCATCCGTGCCTCATCCATGCATCATCCGTGTCACATCCGTGCCCACCCATGCCACCTCAGTGCTCATCAATGCCACATCCATGCCACATCCGTGCTCATCCGTGCTTATCCATGCTCATCCATGCCTCATCCGTGCCTCATCTGTGCGACATCTGTGCCTGCCCATGCTGTCTCAGTGCTCATCCATGCTACATTCATGCTCATCCATCCCACATCTGTGCCCGCCCATGCCACCTCAGTGCTCATCCATGCCACGTCAGTGCTCATCCATGCCACATCCATGCCACCTCAGTGCTCATCCGTGCCACATCCATGCCACTTCAGTGCTCATCCGTGCCACGTCAGTGTTCATCGGTGCCACATCAATGCCACGTCAGTGCTCATCCATGCCACATCCATGCCACATCAAAGCCATGTCAGTGCTCATCTGTGCCACATCCATGCCACGTCAGTGCTCATCCGTGCCACATCCATGCCACTTCAGTGCTCATCCGTGTCACGTCAGTGCTCATCCATGCCACATCCATGCCATGTCAGTGCTCATCCATGCCACATCAGTGCTCATCCGTGTCACATCAATGCCACTTCAGTGCTCATCCATGCCACATCCATGCCACGTCAGTGCTCATCCGTGCCACACCCATGCCACTTCAGTGCTTATCCAAGCCACGTCAGTAGTCATCTGTGCCACATCAATGCCACGTCAGTGCTCATCCATGCCACGTTAGTGCTCATCCGTGCCACATCCATGCCACGTCAGTGCTCATCCATGCCACATCCATGCCATGTCAGTGCTCATCCGTGCCACATCAATGCCACGTCAGTGCTCATCCATGCCACATCCATGCCACGTCAGTGCTCATCCGTGCCACATCAATGCCACATCCATGCTATGTCACTGCTCATCTGTGTCACATCCATGCCACGTCAGGGTGCTCACCTGTGCCTCATCCATGCCACGTCAGTGCTCATCTGTGCCACATCAATGCCACGTCAGGGCTAATCCATGCAACATCAGTGCTCATCAGTGCCACATCCATCCCACGTCAGTGCTCATCAGTGCCACATCCATGCCACGTCAGTTCTCATCCGTGCCACATCAGTGCTCATCAGTGCCACATCCATTCCACGTCAGTGCTCATCCGGGCCACATCCATGCCACATCAGTGCCACTACAATGCTTATCAGTGCCCTACAGTGTCTCACAAAATTGTAATGGGAAGTCAGGAAATGACGGTGCTCCCTGCATGTTGGGCCTCTGTATTTGGTCAGGCTGTGGAAAAGTGTCACATATGTGGTATCACCATACTCAGGAGGAGTAACAGAATGTATTTTGGGGTGTCATTTTTGCTATATACATGCTATGTGTTAGAAATGTCTTATAAATGGACAACTTTGTGTAAAAAAAAATACGTTTTGGTTTTCTTTCCACATTTTCCAAAAATTTGTGGAAAAAAATGACATGTTCAAAAGACTCATTATGCCTCCTAGATCATGTGTTGGGGTGTTTTCTTTCCAAAATGGGGTCATTTTGTGGGTAATTCTATTGTCCTGGTGCTCCAGGACTTTCAAAAGTGTGATAAGTCGTCAGAAAATTATATGTGTAATTTTTGCTTCTAGAACGCCTGACGGTGCTCCTTGGATGTTGGGCCTCTGTATGTGGTCAGGCTGTGGAAAAGTGTCACACATGTGGTATTGCCATACTCAGGAGGAGCAGCAGAATGTATTTTGGGGTGTAGTTGCAAGTATGCCTGTACAGTGTGTGAAAAATAACTTCGTAATATGACCATTTTTTAAAAAAAATCTTCATTTTGCAAAGAATTGTGGGAAAAAATTACAACTTCAAAAAACTCACCATGCCTCTTACTAAATATCTTGGAATGTCTACTTTCTGAAAAGGGGTCATTTGGGGGGTATTTGTACTGTCCTGACTTGTTAGGGTCTCAAGAAATGAGATAGGCCGTCAGTACTTTAGGTGTGATCAATTTTCAATGATTGGCACCTTAGCTTGTAGACTCAATAACCTTCACAAAGACCAAAAAATGTATACTTATTTGGGTTATTTTTACTAAAGATATGTAGCAGTATAAATTTTAGTCAAAATTTATGAAGAAAAATGACTACATTTGCAAAATTTAAAACCAAAATGAAGAAAAATGCATTTTTTTACAAAATTTTTGGTCTTTTTTCATTTATAGCGCAAAAAATAAAAAACCCAATTATGATTAAAAACCACCAAAAGAATGCTCTGTTTGTGTAAAAAAAAGGATGAAAATTTCATTTGGGGACAGTAATTGTCATTCAAAATGTGAGAGCACTGAAAGCTGAAAATGGGTCTGGTTAGGAAGGGGGTTTAAGTGCCCAGTGGGTAAGTGGTTAATAAAAAAAAAAGTTATTCTTTACATTTACAGTATATCTCTTATATTTGACTGCCAGACTAAACTGATTATCTTTAATATTTTTGTGTTTGCACTTTGTTAGTAAAGAGGATCTACAAGAGAATTGAAATACCATGTTCGTGCGAAAGTGTGACATATGATCGTACCTACAGGGAATCAGGCAGTGCTGTGCTGAAAACAACGGAGCCATGGGAAAGATGGGGTTCAGAAACACAAAGAGGTTCCTGGCAAACAGGACATTTCAAGTTTTCTACAAAACTAAAATTCCACACACATGCAGTATACATCCAATGTGAAAATAAAGATTGGAATGGAATGTTGATGTACACAGGAACCCAATCAGTTTGCACAACTCTGCCCAGGCCTTCTGACTGCTACTCAGAATTCTGATCAGTGTCCTTTTTGTAGACACCAAATATGACCATATACATGAAAATGCCTCTTCAGGGTTCATGAACAATTGCAAACAACACAAGGAACCTAATGAGTAAGCAATAGTATTGTCAAGGCTTTTGCATGATGTTGTCTGTATATTATATTTTCTGAATTAATAAAGATCTACTGAAACTGCAAAACTTCATCAAGATTCTTTACATTTGCATTGCTTAAAATGGGACTTTACAAAGTCTGAGTCACCTCTGAGATTGAGTGTGTACAGAGCAAGACTGGTAGCAAGATCTCCTTTGAGGCAACAGAAACTTATTTATATGGTTCATAAATAAATGCTTGTTAGCAACTACGGCTTAGTTCTCACAACATGAAGGCTAATCTGCTCAAAGCAACTTGCTCCATTACAGCAGACCTCAAGCTGATGGGAACACTTAAAGGGGAACTAAACTGTATTTGAGTGCCACAAAC